>NC_090646.1:93163239-93453239 GCF_040937935.1 Hyperolius riggenbachi
AATTATTATTATTATTATTTAGTATTTATATAGCGCCGACATATTACGCAGCGCTGTACAGTATATATATATCTTGTCACTAACTGTCCCTCAAAGGAGCTCACAATCTAATCCCTACCACTGCCATATGTCTATATTATGTAGTGTAAGTACTGTAGTCTAGGGCCAATTTTTAGGGGGAGCCAATTAACTTATCCGTATGTTTTTGGAATGTGGGAGGAAACCGGAGTGCCCGGAGGAAACCCACGCAGACACGGAGAGAACATACAAACTCTTTGCAGATAGTGCCCTGGCTGGGATTCGAACCAGGGACCCAGCGCTGCAAGGCGAGAGAGCTAACCACTACGCCACCGTGCTGCCCCATTGTGCCGTGAAGTCCCTCTGAGCAGTGACAATACATGATTGCAATTGCAATTTTAAAAGGAAAAGGGCCTATAGTGGAACCTGCAGTGAACTTCAGCTTCCTTTGACCATTAGATTTTCACAGGGACAAAAACAGAGGCTGTCCCCGCTGTGCTGCCCTGCGACGTGTCATCCAGACTCATCGCATGTTATTGTTATGCTACTTTTCTAATAAAGCTGTAGATTTGCTAGTTATCAAGCTCCTACTTGAAAGTCTTTATCATCTCCTTTTCAGTGATGAAGATAATATGTCTGTTCAGCATGATTAAATTATAAGGGCTCTTACAAACATGGGTTGAATACTTAAAAATAAGGCACATTTCATATTATGTCAGATGTGCTTCATTCAGCTACTGGGGAATTATTTTCTGATCAGTCACAGTACAGAAACTGTGTTACCATTCTGCACAGTCCAGTGCACTGACTGCATAGACAGATGAAGAAGGCATGCAGTGCAGTTGTACTGCTTGTCCCTACTTCTACTGTACTGTAGCACTGAACCACTACTTGTCCCAACTACTGCACTGTAGCATTGCCTGTTCCTACTACTGCACAGCGGCACTGCCTGTTCCTTCCTACTACTGTACTGTAGAACAATCTGCTCCTACTACTGCACTATAGCCAGGGCCGGTGATACCATAGAGGGAAAGGGGGCGATTGCCCCAGGCCCCCAGAGCCTGTAGGGGCCCCCAAGGTGCCCCTCTCCAACTTAATTATTGTTCCCTGTGGGTCCCTGCAGAGTGTTCAGCAGAGTAGCGTCAGGGGCGTAGCAATAGGGGGTGCAGAGGTAGCGACCGCATCGGGGCCCTTGGGCCAGAGAGCCCCAAGGGGCCCTTCCTCAACTGTAGTATTAGCTCTCTATTGGGCCTGTGCTCATAATAATCACTTCTATAGATGCTTTGAATAGTAATAATCATTAACAAACTGTTCCCCATCCCCTTCTTGCACCTCAGACACTGTAGTTGGCATTTTGGTGCGCCGTATCAATTGTTATGTATAGAGTGCTTGGGGGACCCCATGTAAATCTTGCATCAGGGCCCAGAGCTACTTAGCTACGCCACTGAGTAGCGTCTCACCTGGCCCGGCTCAGGGGCCCTGGGGGGAAATTTGGCTCCAACAAAGGGCCTCTACTGCAGCTTTTTGGTTGGGGGGTTGCTATTGAGGGGCCCCTGGGCTAATTATGCCCGGGGGCCCCATTGTTACTACAACCGGCCCTGACTATAGCACTGCCAGTTCCTACTACTGTACTGTGGCACTGCCTTTTCCTGCTACTTCAGCATAACACCACCTGTTCCCATTAGCACTGCTATAATAGCACTGTTCCCTTCTAGCATTGCTTGTTCCTAATTCTGCACATGGGTACTGTGTCTGTTCCTACTACTGCACTATGGCAATGCATGTTTCTACTACTGCAATGTAGCACTGTCTGTTCTTACTAATGTACTGTAGCACTGCCTATTCTCACTGTTACACTCACTGTTGCACCATCTGTTCCTATAACTGCACTATAGCAATGCCTGTTTCTACTACTGCACTGTTGCACTGCTTCTTCCTCCTAGGCTCCTACTGGAGTGTATTGCTGCCTGTTCCTACTACTGCACCACTATAACACTGCCTTTTCCTAAGGCAGCACTATAGCACTACCAGAACCCATAGCTCCCAATTGTCCCTCTTTTGGAGGGACAGTCCCTCTTTGGAACCAAATCCCTCTGTCCCTCTTTCTTCCTCATGTGTCCCCCTCATGTACTGATTTATGTAAATATATGTATTTTTCTACTGAAAAATGTGTGTTAGTAATAGTAATAGTATATGTGTCGATATATTTGTATTCCATTTTTATGAAGGAAAACTAATTATGATAGAGAGGACCAGTGTGCTTTGAATGAGAAAACTTCATCTTTTGATTCTGAATTCTTTGTGATATGTGTAACAAGGGGTGTGCTAGGGGTGTGGTTAGGGGTGTGGCAGGGGCATGTCTTAAAGTGTCCCTCTTTCTCATCTGAAAAAGTTGTGAGGTATGCAGAACCTGCTATTAGAGATGGGAAGTTTGGATCTTTTCAATGATCCGGATGATTCGAATCGGATCATTGAAGAGATCTGGATCTTTGATCCGAATCTCGGATCATTTTACTACCGGAAGCATTCAGGGGTGAAATGAACAGCAGGACAGGTCTGTGGACAGGAGAAGGGGAGGGAGTGGACACAGAGAAGGGGAGAAGATGGACAGAGGGCAGGGAGTGGACAGAGATGGGAGGAGGGACGAGCAGAGAGCAGAAATGTTTGCACGTAATACCCACATGCTGAAGTCATATGCTTTACATATATTTCATCTATATGTTCATCTGTACACTTTGAAAGAAAAGGTCGCACAGTGAAAGAAAGCATTCCCAGAAGTGAAGTGCAGCTGTTTAGTGCCGAGTGCAGGAGGATTATATTGCCTTTCAATCACACTGTCTGAAAAGTTACTGAGCTGTGCTGAGCCAAAAGCTTCCCATGTGTTCACTGTGCAGCACTACGGAACAGACAGCCTGTAATGAGCAGCACATTGCAGCCAGTATGTGTGCTCTACACATATCTGGCAGTGGCACCCATGTCCCCTCTCTCATCTACCTGTCCCTGCAAGGCTGCCTCCCTTCCAACAGAGCGATCCATCTCTGCTCTGCTTCCAAGACCCCGCTGCCTGCTGAGAGGGGGCGTGTCGCTCCTGGCCCCGCCCCTTTTGCAATCCGAATCACTCATTTTGATGATTCGGATGATCGACTCATAAAATAGATTCGGATCAAAGATCCGAATCGTTCATGATCCGGACAACACTACCTGCTATAGCACTGCCTGTTCTTACTACTGTACTAGTGTTGCAGTCCTGTTGCTTCTGCCAAGATGTCACTAGGGGAAGAACTGTATTGTAGTAGCCACTCTGACTTTAGAAATTTATAACCTCCCCATAACCTGCCATGAAAGGTAGATCCACCCCTGTGATCATTTTCCTTCCTATCAAAACTAAATAAATAATGTGAAGGGCATAAAGAGTTTATCTCTGCTGAGCTCATTAGGGTCAGAAGTGGTATGATATAAAGTTACTCCCTTGCTTCTCAGCCTCTCTAAAAGAACAGAGAATTCTTCAAATGTATCAGTCTCATGCCAAGTAAAACAGATCTAATGCAAGTGCTTCAACAGCTGCCAAAATGAAGACATTTCATAAACATTCAAATCCCGGCGATGCTTTGCTGTGTCTGACCCCGAGACAAGGAGATAAAAGTTTGTCAATGTTCTCATCTCCTTCAGCGTGTAATGTGTATGCAGTTATTATTACCGAGGGTTACTCTGTACATCCTAGTGGTTATATAGTGGTTAGTACTGATTACTTCCAACCAGGGCCGGGCCGAGGCATAGGCTAGAGAGGCTCCAGCCTCAGGGCGCAGTGTAGGAGGTTGCGTACAATTCATTCAGCATTCATTCCTAATTGTGTTTGAAGCAGAAAGAAATAAGAAAAGGGGATACATAGCAGTGACTGCAAGCCAGATAACTAGAGATTAAGGTGTTGGGGAGGTAGTGGGCCCTGTGGCCCTCTTAGTCTAATAGCAATCAGTGTGTGACAGCTGGGGTAAGAGGGATGGAGGGGTGCACTTTGGTGTCTCAGCCTTGGGTGCTGGAGGACCTTGTCCCGGCTCTGCTTCCAGCATAGATGCTGTACCTTAAAATCCACCTAAAGCTATATCTATATGGAGTTTGCATACACCCTGCAAGCTCAGTTAGGTTCGTTCACAAATGTCAACTAGCAGACTGAAACATGTATATGTTATAGCCAAATCCTAAAGTTGGCTACTTTGGGATCTGATTGGCTAATACCTGAAGCGGCTAGCTGATGCAGCCAGAACAAGAAGAAATGCCTCAGAACTGCCTCCTTTTGGACTTTGGCCAGCCTGAACATGACCAGCTGAGTGCCAATGCTGCAGCTTTCGCATTGCCTTTCCTGCAGTCCCTTTCCCCTGTTGCACACAGCTGCTGGCTACAGCTTCGTACCTTCCCGTGTGGCAGTTTATGCAGTCACAGTGTCTGAATGGATGTAGCTCCATGGACACCGTTTCTTCGGGCAGAAATGGGCAGGGCAGAGGAAGGATTAGAGACATGACAGCAGCTCAGACGTTGGTTACCTCCCACAAGCATCTCCAATGGGGTAAAGCTTCTTCAGGCAGACAGCTCTGTTGGGCACAGGAAATCAGCTTAAGGTGTAACAAGTTGTAGCTCAAGGACTTGGCCGGTCAGGTCTGGTCATGTTGTGTTCTGGCTGTCCAAAGTCTGAAAGGAGGCAGGTCTTCTTGTTCTGGCCACATCAGCCGGCCATTTCCCGTATTTGTCGGCGAGATCCAGAAGCGGGCAAACTTCAGGTTCTGGACAGAACACCTATGCTGATTGCCTTTATCTATACTAGTTAGAAAATGTTAAATTCATGAAGAATAAGAGAAATGTAAGTATGTTTTCCATATTCGTAAAGCCTTCACAGTCACCCTATTAATGAGTATCTGTCATTTTATTTTCAATTGCAGCTTCTTGAAAGTTTACATTTTGCTGCATATGTAAAGTGGACAAGTCAGAGATTTAAAGGGAACCTGAACCGAGTAAAATTATTTAAAATAAAAACATTATGTACCTGCAAATGAATATTACATAATTACCTCGCTGTCAGTGCCTCTCAGAAGCTCACCATTTTCTTCTAACAACGATTCAGTTGCTGTCAGTTATAACTGAAAGTAAAACTAATGTGCAACATAATGTCCATGTTTCCCTATGGCTCAAGTGGGCGATATTACTGTTTAACAGTATGCTGACCAGAAAGCTGTTATGGTGGCCATTTTCAAAATGGAGGATGGAGAATTCCATTGATCACAGTGGACACACAGGACACAGGAGAGGAGAAAATGAGCAGACTACATGGGAGGTAAGTATGACGTGTGTATGGTTATTTTAACTTTTAATTTTCAGTTCAGGTTTGCTTTAACCATTTAATGGCAAGCATACGTATTAAAACGTCATGCTTTAGCCTATTAATGGCAACATGACGTTTTAATACGTCGCGCGTTCCCGCCGCCGCCCCGCACGTGTCTGCGCCACTACTGCCGCCATTACCGTCGGGTTTCCGTGCTATGTGATTGGGGAAGAGGACCAAGCGGTCCTCTACCCAATCGCAGTGCCTGGAGTGAATGGACGTAACCGCGAACGGCGGCTACGTCCGTTCACAAAAACAGGAAATTGTTACAAGTTTAATAAAGTGTAAAAAAAAAAAAAAAGTGATCACTTCCTATTACGGAGAGTGTTCACTAGTGCCATCTTGTGGCCAAAAAGTATATTACACATACATGCACATACATAATATGAACATACACAGTATTAATAAATTAATACATTACACTTCCACCCCCCCCCCCCAAGAAAAACCCTTGTAAAAATCATCAGCTTCAAATAAATAAATAAAAAGTTGCCTTAGGGACTCAGCTTTTTTTCAATCTATATTTTATGTGGTAAAATTTATTTTCCTTCATTACATAGGGGCTTGTAATTATGGCCAGAACAACAACAAAAAAAAAAAAAACAGAAAAATAACACCTATATTTTAAAATAATATATTGTCGCCATACATTGTGATAGGGACATAATTTAAACGGTTTAATAATCAGGACAACTGGGCAAATAAAATGAGTTGGTTTTATCCACTGGAGAATGTTTAATTTTAAAACTATAATGGCTGAAATCCAAAAAATAATGATTTTTTTCCATTATTTTTGTATATTTCCCATTAAAACGCATTTAGAATAAAAAAAATTCTTAGCAAAATGTACTACCCACAGAAAGCTTAATTGGTGGCGAAAAAAACGAGGTATAGATCATTTTCTTGTGAGAAGTTGTAATAAAGTTATTAGGGAATAAAAGGGAGGAGCACTGACAAGTGAAAATTGCTCTGGTCCGTTAGGGTAAAAACCCTTGGGGGTGAACTGGTTAAACTTTTGTTACCTCCTCCAAATGCCTCCAGTTGTCATTAGTAGACAGTTCCATGTGAGCTGTGAACCCACCACTGTCCACTATCCATGAGAATCAGCCCCAATGTTGGATCCTCTATCTCTAGAATGTAGCCTTTTGCTGTTGTCTTTCACCACTGTTATTGGCACCTTTTTGGAAACAGCGGAGGGTAACAGCAGCTTCGTCAAAAAGTAAATTTCCAATTTAAAGTGAACATGCTAAAATATCTGTTTAACCCATTACCAGCTTCAAAGGAATTATCTCCTTTGAGATAAGTGTACTGCTTTTGACCTCAGCCGGCAGAACTCGTGCTGTAAATTCTTGGAATGCTTTGATGTCTCTCTGCTATCAGAGGATATAGAAACTGAAAGCAGAAGTCCTCTGTTATTGTCTCACACTGCCCCCTAGTGACAAGTGTCTATAAATACACATTACAGCAGTAGTAATTAGTAGCAAGGAAATGTAACAAGTAAGAATTAAAAAAAATTGCTAAAATAAATTTGCCTGGAGCACTCACAAGCCTCTAAATAACTTGGCAGCAAAGGAGTTAAGATGGAGAAGTGATTTTTTTTGCCTCTGAAAAGCTCACATATGCCACATAATGCATCTAATGAACACAATTCTAGAACTCAGTGCTGTGTTCACATGTTACACTTTGAAAAATATCCAGCTGTCATGGATACATTCTGCTTTATGTCCCACAGACACGCTGGAGAGACTTTGTCATAACATATTTCTATCATTCATATTTTTCACATGTTTTATAGCAGACTAGACCTGCAGTTAGTTACCATGTTGCTGCTTATAGCATAGAAAGGTTGTGTATGGATTAAATATAGAAGTAAGCATCAAGAAATGAGAATGGATTACTAATGTTTAGTATTCTCAGTGGCTGACTGTTTCCTGCACCTTCAGCAAAAGAGGCCCACTTACAAAACACTAATAGGGTGAGGCAGGGGTCACACTTGAGCAAATCTGCACTCTTTTGCCGCAAAAAACACATTGGGCTTGATTCACAAAGCCGTGATAACTGTGATCACGGCTGCGAAAAAGTGCTTTGCGTGCGTTTTAGTGTGGAAAACGGTTATCGTGCGGTAAAATTTGCATTCGCGCGATAATGCGAATTTTGGTGCATTAACATTCATGTTTGCGCAATAACGCGAATTTATCGCGCGAGCGCAGAACATTAACGCACAAAAAAAAAATCACTGTTATCACTGCTTTGTGAATCAAGCCTCTATACTGAAAGTGTCTATGATAATGTGCTTCAAGTGCACACATGTCACAGGTCTGCTGCGCACTGTGGGCAGAGACCCAGTGTATAGGAACAGCAAGCAGGGGTGAACTAAGTTCCTAAAGACAGCCAGAGATAAGGGATACTACCACTTCTTCCCCGCCCATAATCGACATTCTGCTAAGTCAAAAATAAAGGCTGAGCAGAGCAGGGGCCACAGGGGGCGCTGGAGGGTAAGGATGGTGCTGGGACATATGTCCCAGCACCACAGATAAACTATTATTAAAAGAAGGAAAAAACCCTCTGGGTTCAGAGGTATTTTAAACAACCTGTGTCGCAAAAAATCCATGTGTATGCATATGTATAAAATGTACATTTATTCCAGAGTAAAATGCTCTATAAATTACTTTTTTTCCTATGTTGCAGTCACTTACAGCAGGTTGTAAAAATAGATATGACAGGTTTTGAACTAGTCTATCTCCTCGTGGGGGATACGCAGGGTTTGCTTTATTTTCAAAACCACTTCCTGAACTGCAGTTAGTCCAACTTCCAGATTAATGTGCATGCGAGAAGGGAGGTGAGAGGGCACGTTTGTATATAATGTATCCCTTCCATAGAGTACATTTATAACAAATGAAGAAAATCCTTAGAATCCCCCATCACTAGATGGACTAGTCCAAAACCTGTTGGTTCTAGGCGCATGCGCGACGTCACGGAGATGGCAGCCTAGGATCTGAGCTCCGGCCCACAGCTCTCTGAGAAGAGCCACTATCCGCATCCCTAAGCCTCAGAACCGCACGGCTCTAACCGGATCAGATGCTCTAAGACTCCCTCCACCTGATGGCCGCAAAGGGATCCCTCAAATCGCCGCAGACTCCGGGCACAATGGATCGCTTCCTCCGCCCCGCGCACACCCAAGATGGCGCCGATCAGCCAGACCACGCTGACAACACCCCACAGGCCAGTATAACGCCAGACACTGCACCGGTCACTGCAGCTTTCCTAGAATCTACATTAGACAGGCACTGTAAAGCCATGCATGACTCCCTACAGAATCTATTCTTATCTGCCATAAAAGACATGAAGGCAGACATAATAAGCCTGGGGGAACGCACTAGCGCCCTGGAGGACAAAGCCATCACTTTCTCTCAGAAGCAGTCAGCCATAGAGGATGAACAATCTATAATACAGTCAGACCTGAAAGCAATCCGCACTACACAGGAAGACTTTGAAAATAGGGAAAGGAGACAGAATCTGAGGGTGAAAGGGGTCTCCATGTCAGTCAAGCCTGACCAAATTAAGCCACACTTGCTGGAGCTATTCAAATCGATTCTACCTGACTTTACAGATGAGCTATGGCGCATGGACAGAGCCCACAGGTCCTTAGGGGAACGTCAGCCCCACAGCCAAAGGCCTAAAGACATCATAGTCCGGATGCACTACTATGAAGCTAAAGAAGCCCTGTTACAGGCATTACGCAAAGTTCCATCTCTTACTTTTAAAGGAGACGAGATCCATGTTTACAATGATCTATCCCTCATCACCCTGGCAAAGCGCAGGTCCCTGAAACCAGTTACACAACTTCTGCTTGATGCAGCTATCCCTTACAAGTGGGGTTTCCCTTTTCGTCTAACTGTTAACCGCCAAGGACTGACTTTTACCTTAACGGATATTGATGATGCTCCCCTCTTTCTGAAGCAAATGGGACTCAAACTCCCACCTCTACAACTCACCCAGAACCCCAGATCTCCCTCTACGTCTTCGCCCCCCAGGAAAGTACGCCATATCTCAGATTGGACTCGAGCCCCTGTTCGGAGCCTCACATACACCCAGATCCAAGACGATATGGAAACCTTACCTAGCTGAACTCTAAACTGCACTCCTTTTTCTCCCTTACAGAGGGATCCCACACTTTTGATACTTACTTTGGAGGCCCTAACATGATGGTTTGGACTCACCATTACCTACACTACAACATCATCTCTGTTTCCGGTTTTTAACAATCTAGACAATGGGACTCTGGTCCCTGGGCTGCTACCCCCCGGTACTTCCACATGCACCTCAGGAGGTCCCCTTATGGGCTTATCTGGCTCTTTTGGAGTCTGGTACCCCCAAAGGCTTCCTCGCCCAGGCAGCTCTTTTTGGTTGCCATTACCTACGGCCACTTACTTTATAGTGGCATAAGCTTCTTACCTCTATATCAACCAACATTTGTTTCTACTGATGTGTTTTTCTGTCCGATATGGAAGTATGTCTCATTAAGGTTTATAGCTTGTTTGTTTTGTGTTTACTATGGGTCGCGATGGTCGGATCTTACCGCATACACCTCAAACGTGCTCCGCATTACCACGGATTATGGTTAAACTGATCACGTTAAATGCGAAGGGCCTAAATATACCTCAGAAAAGACTTTCCCTATTAAAAGACCTCAAAAGGCTGGACATAGACATTGCTATGCTCCAGGAAACCCATTTCAGACGACAAGACCCTATTAGACTGGGAAACAAGCATTACTCTAAGGTATATTTGGCCTCCGCCTCGACTAAACGAGCAGGTGTTGCTATTTTGTTCAAATCAAATCTCCCCCTACAGATCACTAAATCTATATGCGATTCTGATGGCCACTACCTCATACTTACTGGATCCCTGGCGGGCAAACCCATCACCCTGGCCAATGTTTATATCCCAAACAAAGATCAAACCTCTTATTTATCCTCCTTTCTGGATAAACTCCAAAAATTAAAATACGGCACTTTAATCTTAGGGGGAGATTTCAATTTGGCATTCTCAGCTATCCACGATAGAAGCTATGTTAAAAATCCCTCCTCAAAAGGTACTCACGACCGTAACTCCCGTAAGTTCAGGGCGCTTATGAGAAAACATACCTTGCTTGATTTATGGAGAATCTCCAATCCCAAATCTATTGAATACACTTTTTTTCTCCCCTCCTCATGCATCTCACTCTCGCTTAGACTATTTTTTCGCCAACCCCACCCTACTACCTCTATTGGACAAATCAGAAATTTTACCAATGGCTTGGTCCGACCACCCGAGTGTTGTCTTACACCTAAACTGGCTGCGTAGACCCCATAAGCCCTTAAACTGGAGACTCAATGAATCCCTCATACGGGATGAAACTTTCGCCAAAGAACTTAGTGAGGAGCTGCGGTCATTCTTCAACACAAATACTACTACTGTATCCTCTTATGGCACTCTATGGGAGGCCCATAAAGCATTTGTGCGGGGACTGTTCATTGCTGAAGGTTCCAGGAGAAAAAAAACTCTCCTCTCAAAAATTTCTTTCCCTCCATGCCACCCTAGTTAAGGCTCAGTCAACTTATAAAAAATCACCTACGCAAGAACACTTTAGCATAGTACAAAATTTAAAACAAGAAATCCGCTCCCTACAGACCCTCCAACTTGAGAAAAGCCTGAGGTGGTCGAGGCAACTCTTCTTCGAAAGGGGCAACAAACCCCACACCATACTAGCCCGAAAACTGAATCCTAAATCCGCCCAGCAACTGATCTATTCCATGAAAGATACAGAGGGCACAATACACTACGATCCTCAGAAAATTGCCCATATCTTCTCTGACTACTACTCACAATTATATAGCTTACCAGACCTATCTAAGAAGCCCACCTTCCTCCCTAAGCTAGACTCATTCCTCTCCAAACTCAATCTCCCAACCCTCACAGAGGCTCAATTAACCCTACTTAACTCCCCAATATCAGACTCTGAGATTCTTGAGGTTCTTAAACTTCTCCCTTCCTCCAAAAGCCCTGGTCCAGACGGTCTCCCCTACTCATACTACAAGACATTTAAATCAGAACTAGTTCCACACCTAATCAAACTGGCAAACAAAATACTCCAAGGAGACTCTCCCCCCTCATCCATGCTAGCTTCCTTACTCACAGTAATACCCAAGGAAGGGAAGGACCCTCAACTCCCTCAAAGTTACCGACCTATTTCTCTCCTAAACTCAGACCTGAAAATTATAACAAAAGTCATGGCCAATCGTCTTAACCCTATTCTAACCACGCTTATTAATAATGACCAAGTAGGATTTATCCTAGGACGCCAAGCTGGGGATAACACCAGGAAAGCAATAAATCTTATCTCACTTATGAGTCAGAGTGGCAGGCCTTCTCTGCTCCTGAGTTTGGATGCAGAGAAGGCCTTCGACAGACTATCCTGGCCCTATCTATTCCGAGTACTAGAACATCAAGGCTTCAAAGGGCCCTTCCTCTCTTTACTTAAGTATTTATACTCCACACCATCCACTTCCATTAAGCTTCCTTTTGCCCCTACACAACCCTTACGAATACAAAATGGCACTCGCCAGGGATGTCCCCTTTCCCCCTTATTGTTCGCCATAAGCATCGAACCTCTAGCCTCAGCTATTAGACTGAACCCGAATATACATGGGGTTCGACAAGGCAAACATGATCATAAGATATCTTTATTTGCGGATGACGTCCTGCTCACAATCACACAACCCCTTATCTCTGTCCCGACATTGCACTCCACCATAAAAGAATATGAATCCCTCTCAGGTTTCAAATTAAACCAAGATAAGACAGAAGCTCTCCCTATCAAAATACCCCCCACCCTACTGTCCTCCCTTAAAGCTCACTACCCTTATAGATGGAAAATACACGCCCTCAAATACTTAGGAATAAACCTCACACCTACATATTCCACACTATATAAACAAAACTACCCTACACTCATCCAGACCATTCTTAAGGACCTACACAAGTGGACAGCATATAAAATTTCTTGGATGGGGAGAATATACTCTCTAAAAATGAACATCCTCCCACGCCTCTTATACCTATTCGAAACACTGCCAGTCCAAGTCCCTTCAACCCAACTCTCCAAACTACAAACTGAGTTTTTCAAATTCATTTGGAACCACAAACACCCGAGAGTCCACAAAAATATACTCCTATCCCCACGAGAATCAGGAGGTTTGGCAGTCCCCCACCTGAAGCTTTACTATCAGGCCACCCATCTTAGACAACTTACCGAATGGACTAGCCCAAGAGTTTTTACTAAATGGGCCCTAATAGAGGCTACAAGCATCCTACCAATCACTTTAGCTTCATTTATCTGGTCACCAACTCCTCCAAAACTCCCCCCCACTATTACACTACCCACTATATCCTTTTCAACTCGCATATGGAGGAACACTATGTCCACTGCCAAGCTTAGGTCCACTCCCTCCCCGCTATTCCCAATACTTGGAAATCAGTCTTTTCCCCCTGGAATCTCAAAACAATTTATGGCCCGCTGGTTCAATCTGGGCTTTTTTAACCTTAGAGACTGGATTAATCCATTAACGGGTAAAATTTGGGATAGAACAGCATTAGAAGAAAAGACCCAGTTCTCCCCTCAGATGTACCTAGAGTACTACCAGATCAAACACTTTCTCCAAAAAACTGCCAAGGGGGCAAACGTAATCCCTTCCTGGACACATTTTGAGCGTTTATGTAACTTTAGAGGACACCAAAAAGGACTGATATCACAAATGTACTCTCTTCTTCAGACTAAATCAAATTCTCTCACCCCCTCTCACCCTTACATGGCTAAATGGGAGTCCGCTCTCTCTACTTCTATCACGTTGGAGGACTGGACAGACATCTGGGAAAATGCTAAACATAGCTCCATCTGCACACAAATAAAAGAAAACATATACAAGATCCTCTTCCATTGGTATCTCACCCCAGATAGACTCTCCAGAATATACAATGGACCCTCTGATTTATGCTGGAGAGGATGTGGAAATAAAGGCACCCTAGCACATATATTCTGGTTCTGTCCTCTCATTGATACATTATGGAGAGACATCCAATCTCTGATTCAACATGTCACTGACACTTTTATCCCTCACGACCCCCTTTATATGCTACTGGGCAAAACCATACCTGGTGTCCCTACACATTCTATGCGTCTAATTACCCACATCCTGACAGCCACCAGACTCTCCATAGCAGCCGCATGGAAACAAATAGCCCCACCCACAACCTTAGAGATAAAAATTAAAATTACCTGGTATAAAACTATGGAGAAAATGACAGCCTCTCTGAGAGACTCCGAAGACAGATTCCATAAGATCTGGGACCCATGGACTTTTAACTCCTCAGATTACATACCCCCTTAAAATAAAAAAAAAAAAAAAAAAAAAAGGGACCCTGACCACCCACCCTTCCCTAAAATGAGCCGGTACCCTATTTACCCTGGGGTTTGCCAGGAAGCTGATAGGGGACCCAAACCTTGAGTCTCTAGCCATGCCTCCCCATACCCCACCCGAAGTGGATATGGATCCTGCCTTGGCAACACCACATAAACATGATATATAGGTTGCCCAGACCACAGCACTGCCAGATGAAGATAACGATCTGTAAGATGAATGAAGCTTGAGCCCAGAGCCAGAAGTCTAGTTTTATAGGCAACTGTCCTGTGATGTCACTGGTGCAGCGTGTTTGCCACTTTTATTATCTAGCTGAGCAGAACATATGCTTAAATCTTTTTGGGATGCTGAAGGAGACGAATGGGCTTTGGAGTGAATGTGGTAGTTGAGGGAAAAACAAATCCCCATATCATCCCCTCTGTACCCAATACAAGGACTCTATACAATACAATTCTCTCTATTAGGCCCTTCCTTCCCTCTATCTCTAAATAGAACTAACCTCATCTGAGGTAACTATCAAAACTGATATGCGGGATATCTGACCATCGTGACCCACTTGGACCTGTTGTCCATCAGTTCTTTATTTTCAATTGTTGCTATCTGCTGATTATTTAGCTGGTTGACCTTTAATAATAATTAAACTCTTCCCTCCCTTATCCCTTTTACACTACCCCCTCCTCTCCCCCCCCCCAATCCCTCCCCCCCCCCCTCATACCCCCCCTCCCTCCCCCCCCCCCCCCCCATATACAAGGCTGTCTACTTCTTTAAAGAAATAGGTATATTATTAAAATCCATCTCAGAGAAGTAAACAAATCTACGAGCCACATGAAGACTGGCTGAAGAACTTTTCACCCTAAGACTCTTACATCACTGACTCTTAAATTTTATATGATTTGTAAGTTAACTTCCAATCTTCTAACGGTCTTTGTGTATTATTTAATCTGCTTAATAAAAATCAGTGTTACCAAAACCTGTTGGTTCTGTCAGATTTTTACTACCTACTGTAAGTGACAGGAACATAGGAGAATAGTAATTTATACTGCATTTTACCCTGGGATAAATGTATTTCTTATAATTAAGTGTACATACTTATTTTACTTTTTTGTAATTTTTGTAATTTTTTTTAGTAATTTTTGGTGACAGTGGTCCTTCAAAATCTTTGGGAGGTGAAGGGCGTAACACTGACTGTCTCGTTTTAACCCTTTAGCAGCCAATTTATATAAAGGCTTGCAAGTGCTCCAGGCCAATTTATTTTAGCTCATTTTGTATTTATTTGTTACATTTCCCGGCTTCTAATTAGTACTGCTGTAATGTGTATTAATGGCTACTTGTCACTAGGGGGCAGTGTGAGACAACAGAGGACTTCTGCTTTCAGTTTCTATATTTTCTGCTAGCAGAGAGACCTCAAAGCATTCCACAAATTTACAGCAGTAAATTCTGCCGACTGAGGTTCTGTCGACTGAGCTCTGTCGAATGAGGTCAAAACCAGTGCACTCATCTCAAGCGAGATAACTCTAATGAAGCTGCTAATGGGTTATTGGCACCTGTCAAAGGACATATCAGGCATCAAAGGAGAAGTCAGATGAGAAGATGATGCTATATGTTGGAAGGAAAGAATATTTGTTAATATAAGGAGGTATCTAATTGACTTTAACGCACATTATAGAAGTAATGCATTATGCATATGTTGAATACATAAGTCGCATTATCTGCGCACAGCAGTTTTACTTACATTTAGTGAACCAACCCATAGACACTGACGTGAGTGATACATTCCTATGTACGCACCAGTAGCTACAGCAAGCAGGGCTGGATTTACCATAAGGCTAAACAGGAAGCAGTGTGTGTATCAGCGTCTATGCAGAGAGGAGACCAGCGGCTAGTGAAGGATCGGCGATTGGAACCAGGGAGGTGAGTAGCTATTTACAGCGCTTCCCTGCTGCAATCACTCTACAGTCGGAGGGGGAGCACGGAGTGCGGCTGGGGAGAGAAAGGGAGGGAGAGGTTGGGCTGCCCTCCCCGCGGCTGTGGCTCCCCACTCCATTATGGGAGGGGGAACCTACCTACCTTACAATCTACCTAACCTATACTGGGGGGCAGCTACCTAATCTAACCTATACTGGGGGCAGCTACCTAATCTAACCTATACTGGTGGTAGCTACCTAATCTAACCTATACTGGGGGGCAGCTACCTAATCTAACCTATACTGAGGGGCAGCTACCTATCTAACCTATACTGGGGGGCATCTACCTAGTCTAACCTATACTTGGGGGCAACTACCTAATCTAACCTATACTGGGGGGCAGCTACCAATCTAACCTATACTTGGGGGGCACCTACCTAATCTAACCTATACTGTGGGGCAGCTACCTATCTAACCTATACTGGGGGGCGGCTACTTAATCTAACCTATACTGGGGGGCAGTTACCTATATAACCTATACAGGGGGGCAGCTACCTAATCTAACCTATACTGGGGGTAGCTACCTAATCTAACCTATACTTGGGGGCAACTACCTAATCTAACCTATACTGGGGGGCAGCTACCAATCTAACCTATACTTGGGGGGCACCTACCTAATCTAACCTATACTGTGGGGCAGCTACCTATCTAACCTATACTGGGGGGCGGCTACTTAATCTAACCTATACTGGGGGGCAGTTACCTATATAACCTATACAGGGGGGCAGCTACCTAATCTAACCTATACTGGGGGCAGCTACCTATCTTTACCTATCCTGGGGGGCACCTACCTAATCTAACCTATACTGGGGGAAGCTACCGATCTAACCTATACTGGGGGCACCTACTTATCTAACCTGTATTGGGGGCACTTGCCTACCTAGCTAGCCTATATTGGTGGCAACTATTCTGGCTACCTATATTAGAGGCATCCACCTAGCTAACCTGTACTGGGGGCACCTACCTATCTAACTTATACCGGGGCGCCTGCTTATCTAACCTATACTGGGGGCAACTATACTGGCTACCTATACTGAAAGTACCTACCTGGCTAACCTATACTAGGGGCAACTATACTGGGGTACCTATTCCTGGCTACCTATACTGGGGGGACCTATGCAGAGTTCAACTAGACCTGGCTAACCTATGCTGCGGGCACCTGGCTCCGCGGAGGGGGGGGGAGGGCGACGCAATTTTTACACCCTCGACCTGGGTGCATTTTAGCCTAGAAACTGCCCTGGCTACCTATGACGGGCAAGGGAAGTAAGGGAGAAGTGAGAGCTGGGCCAACCCAGCATGCTGGTGGTGCAGTTCGGTGGGAATTTTTAGGTTCATGGAGAGCATAGTCTAGGGTCTAAGGTGCCAGAACATCTGTGCCTATAGGCTCCTGGGGTGTAAATCCAGGCCTGTCAGCAAGGTTTACTCATTGCCAATACTGCCGCAACAGTACCGTGCTGAGTCTACAGCAGCCCTTACTGCCTCACCAAAATCATAATACAAGATGGAATTTCACAGCCCAGAGCCTCAAGGAGCTTCTCTTTTGATGTGATAAATCTTGCAATTTTTTTGTTTTGTTTTCTGCTTCTCTTCTTTATTTTTTTATCCAGTGACTGACCCCAGGCTGCAGCAAAAATCACAGAACACACGCTGCTTTTATCAGATGGAACAGCTCTGCATGCAGAAAGGTTCTCTTGGGGAGGTCACAGAGCTCTGTAAAGCATCCTGTTTCCACCGCCATCAGTCAATTATGTAATAAAAACAAATCCCCAATCCGAAAATCTCTGACACTCTGTCCCGTGGCTCTTATCCCTTCCCCAGACTCTCTCTGCTACAGACTATCTGAGATCAGATTCATCATCCTGCCTCTGCACAGGATGTGTCGTACAGCAAGAGCTCAGGCCGCTGGAATCTGCTGCAGGCATTCGTGTTACAGAAAACTTCTATCCATAACAGATGATGGCCAACCAATAAGTAACAGACACACGTCCCTCAACTGCATATCTAATAATGCCTGAGATTAGGCTCTGCACTACATCGTGAAATCCACCAAAAATGTTAAAGCCCGTTGCCAAAGCACAGTTGTAAATATACCCTCTGATAACTTAGAGATAAAAAGTGCTTTACATTTAGCAATGTAGCTATGTGATCTAGAGCAGTCCAGCAGAGAGATTTAACAGCAGACTATGTAGGCTCATAGTGTTCAGGGTGTAAGTAAGGACCAAGCTACAACTGCAACCTCTAAAGGCCTGTACCCGCCTCGTGATTTTGTCTGACGACTGGTGATTTTTTGAGCGTTGCAACATGCAGCGATAACAACCGTCATGGCAGATCAAATATTTAAGATCCCCAATGACTCCCGCACAAGTGCCGCAAATTGTTTGGACTCTTCTTTGTGCCCGTTGTGTGCCGTCTCTTGAGTCATGACGCCACGTGTTCCTGTGGGCAGGACGATGGATCAGGAAACCTTGTGACAACCATGAATTTCCAAAAGAACATGAGCTAATTGAAGAGTATCCAGACAAGCTATGCTGTCAAGTGCCTGCTCATGGCCAAGTGTCTCTACATTTTTGGGTGATTACTAGGTTGATCCCACTACACTCTAATTTTCCAAGATGGCCACCTCGTTACATGGCTCTATGGTAAAGTGACAGGTGGGACACCAAAAAGGGTTGGGTACATTCACCGAAGATTCCAAGAAGGGGGCCTTGAAACGAAGATGAGCAGGAAGGAGTGATAACTTCTTGGGATGGTGAGTATATATTTTGTACCTGCAGGTTAGTTTTCAAAGAGAACCAGAGACAAAGCACACTCATGTATTTTATTACATTTATCAGTGGGAACATGAGAGTAAACACCTACCCTGCTTTTAGTTTCATTCTTATCTGCTTAATCAGTCTGTTATCAGCTGTGATAAGAATCCCCTACTGAGCATTCAGTCTAGGTTTGACCTGGAATCATTATAGCTGAGTCAGTCTTCTGTGGAGTCTTTTCAAGCCCAAGCCTGCCCCCTCCTGGCTCAGCTTTCCTGCTTTGCATACTCAGAGCTGATGACATGGGAGGGGCTGCTCCTGCAGAAAGAAGCTCTGAAACAGACAAGTGTGGCTGTGTGATCTGTGTGCACTGAGCAGCCAGTCATCATTATTATCTACTGTATGCAGTTTCATTTCTATGAGAGACACTTCCTACAGGCAGCAACACAGCATACCAGAATAATAAAGTTCAAAGCACACAGATGAAAGGCTGCAGCAGCAACCCTGCTTGTCTATAGTCTCATAGAGGCTAGATAGCACATACAGAACAGCTCATAACCTGGAAGCAGAATGGATATGAGCCGGCGGCCATATTGGATTTTTCCTGGTGCAATAATGGATAAAAAACACTCAAAAAGGCACACCAGAGTGGCAATATTATCAGATAAAGCATTTATTCTTTACAAGCTATTGACTGATATGTTTATTTTGTGTGAATCGTTCATCTCTGGTTCCCTTTAAAGATAAGTGAAGATAGGCTTTATAGGGCTGTCAATAAAAATGAAATTTGGGCTTACCCAGGGGCCGGGGCTTCCTCCAGCCCAGTGGGACCGGTAGTGGAGCCAGGAGGCTGCCGGTGGACCTCGCGGCCTACGGGGGTTGGAGGAAGCTCCAGGTAAGTCCAAATTTCATTTTTTTTTTTACAGCTCAGGGTCCCTTTAACTGGTGATTTGGGGCAATGCATTGCTTCTTTACTGTTTTAGGCATTCTATTTTATTTTAAATAATCCAAATGTAATGACAACCCTTACTACAGAGATCAATGATAGCTATTCTCAGACTGGCAGTTTGTGTTAAATTTAGTAAGGGTGACAAAAATACATCTTTTCTGCCAGGCCTGCACAAGCAAAAGATTGATCATTCAGCGGCGGTGAAATATACTTCTTCTGTTCAATCTTCCTAATGAGCAGCACCGGCCTGGATTCTCCTGAGAAGCCTGGCAATGAGTAATTAATTGCCTATATCCATTAAACTTTATGGATGGGATGAAATGACTGAGGATCATACACAGAGATTAAATGGAAGCATTGAACAAGTAAAGAGCATCAATGCTATTTCACTTACCTGCAGTGACGGCAAGCCTCGTGCAAAGCCAAATGCAGAAAACTCTTTGTGTAGATACTAATTGCTGAGGCATGTGCAGTGACAATACAAAGAGCATGGCTGTGCAGCACTGATCTATTGCCAATCACATTCAGAACATTTACATATTGTTAAAAACAATGTTAAAATAAACCTGATCTGAAGCTCTGATGAAAACGGAAATACTTACCTAAGAGGAAGGAAGCCTTTTGGGTCCTGTAGAGTCTTCTTGGGTCCTCCTTGCCCCTGCCACTGCTCGCCGGGACCCTGCAGAAGATCCAGGCTGCATTCCTCTTCATGCTGCACCCACGTGACCACGGCACTGCTTGTGCAAGCAGGGACAGATCAAGACCAAGTTGCGCCCGGGGCAAGGTCAGATTTTGGCGCCTAAAGGTCAGGTTTTGGCGCCGAAACTGCCATTTATTTTGCCGCCTTTTTAAGAATTCAACAAACTGCGCCTGGGGCAAGATACCCGCTTGCCCCCCCCCCCCCCCCCCTAGATCCGTCCCTGTGTGCAAGGCAGTTCCGGCTTGCTGCGTAGGCATACCCAACTTCTGGTTCATGCCAGCAGAGAAGCGCGGCCCAATCTGATTTCCGACAAACCCTTGTTGGTAATCTTTGGGGGAGGGGGGTCTGCCAGCAGCAATGGGGGAATGGAGGACGCCGTGGGAGGTCTCTACAGGATCCAGTGGCTTCCATATTTTTAGGCATTTCCTTTTTGACTCAAGTTTTGCCTTGGGTACACTTTAAAGCAGAACTCTAGGCCCCCGCTTTTAAATAAGTCTGTTATTTAGAAGACCATCAGTGGTTTCCTAAAATAAGAGGACACCTAAAGTGAGAGGGATATGGAAGCTGCCACAAACGCAACAGATCTGGAAAGCAGTGCTGCACATTATCCGAGTATTGTGTTGCAAACAGTAATGCACAGTTCCCCAACCCTGTCCTCAAGGCCCACCAACAGTGCAGGTTTTGCAAAAAAACACAAGCATGCACAGGTGAGGTAATTAGTGTCTCAGCAGAGCTGATTAACTACCTCTGTGGATTTCCACAAAACATGCACTGTTGGTGGTACTTATGGACAGGGTTGGGGAACACTGCAGTAAATCATATGGTCGATGAAACGTATGCCTCACCGTTAGCACCTGTTTTGCGATAATTCACATTACAGAGTGGCCGTTATGCCGCAACGCACCACTGTGAACATAGCCTTAAAGCGGAATGAAACCCGACATTTCTTCTTTGCTCAAAAAAGATTATTTACAGCATATTATATACTAGTATACTAACACCATTTTTTTTAACTAGAACAGCATTTAACTAGTTAAACACATGACTTACAAGCTCAGTGCAGAGAAAGCTGGACACATCCGAACTGAAGATAATGTTATCTTGTGTTTACTTAATGGTATCAAGTGAGGAATGTGACACATTATCTGACTGTGCAGACACTCCTGAACACAGACAGACAATCAGAAAGCATTTTTGCTTTTAATACTTGATGAATAAAACCAGTTATTAATAAAATGCAAAGTCAGCTCTCAGAGCAAAAAAAATTACTTTGGTAACTTGTAATTACTAAATGAAAAATTATAATTATGCACAAAAACTAACATAATAACCGTATGCGATACAAAAAGTAGGAAAACGTGTTATTATTGAATATTATGTCAGGGTTTTATACCGCTTTAAGGTGCCCATTATGTTACAATATTTTCCTCAAATGTGATAATTCGATCAGATTTGCAGGGTCGTAAGTAATCAAAGGTAATTATCGATTGTTCTCATAAATGTGTTGATAAGGGAACTTTCTCTCTTCAGATACCTCTATGAAAACCTACACTCTGTTGACAAAATTCTGTACCTCGATCAAGGTTGCGGCCATTTTTCCCCCCCAAAAGTGAAACCAGCTGATTATTGGCTGCCAGCAGGAGTGGCGGGGACGGTGGTAAGTAGTGTTGGGCGAACATCTGGATGTTCGGGTTCGGTGTGGTTCGGCCGAACATGCCCCTGATGTTCGGCATGTTCGAGCCGAACCCCGAACCCAACCCAAACATGTCCCTTTGGGGCCCCTATAGGGTCCCAGCATAAAGGGAGAGCATGCCCCGAGCGCGGGGGGGGGGGGGGTCGGAAATGCCCCCCACCCCTCCCTGCTAAGCTCTCCCTTCTGCCGGTACCCTATAATTAAATTTAAGTGCCCAAAAGTACCTGAGGAGGAGGAGGGCAGGAAGAGGGAAGCCGGAGTTCTTGGGCGCTAGTACCATCTGGTACTTCCGCCCTCTCTTGACACACTTCCTGTTTACATTTGAAGTCGCGTCAAGAGGCCGCAGAAGTACCGTGATGACGCGAACGAGGGTACGCGTCATCTACATGATGACACGTACCCTCGTACGCGTCATCGCGGTACTTCTGCACACTCTTGACGCGACTTCAAATGTAAACAGGAAGTGCGTCAAGAGAGGGCGGAAGTACCAGATGGTACTAGTGCCCAAGAACTCCGGCTTCCCTCTTCCTGCCCTCCTCCTCCTAAGGTACTTTTGGGCACTTAAATTTAATTATAGAGTACCGGCAGAAGGGAGAGCTTAGCGGGGAGGGGTGGGGGGAATTTCCGACCCCCCCGCGCTCGGGGCATGCTCTCACTTTATGCTGGGACCCTATAGGGGGCTATGTTCGGCCGGACACGGCTGTGTTCGGCCGAACAAAGAAGGCCTGTTCGGGTTCGGGCAGCGTGCCCGAGCACCCTCCCGAACACCATGAGGTGTTCGGGGGGTGCCGAACCGAACGCGAACAGGCCAAAATCCGGGCGAACCCGAACAGTGGCGAACACTGTTCGCCCATCACTAGTGGTAAGAAGCACCACCTGATTTGGCTACACTACCTGATCTGGCTGATCCCCCCCAGCTCAAGTCCACTTTAAAAAGGACTCCTTAAATATCAGCCTATAAACAACAGTTTTGCATCACATAACTTCCTCTAAGTATAGAATATGCATGTTCATTTCAAGAAGATGTTTTCATTAATATTAAAGTCATTCCATCTGGAGTGTAGGCACCACTGTATGAGCAAGCGCGAGGCTGCGTGCTGCAGGAAACTGGAATGGGATCAGTGAGATGTTTTTAACAGCTGTTTTTATATACATATTTTTTTAAAAAGTACAGAAATGAATCTGCATTTAAAGGGCCATTCAATAACATGCAAGGCTGTTATAAACCAAATAAAGGATCAAAGTGTATAATAGTTACAGTCATACTGTATGTACTGCCTATAAAATATGAGTAATCCACGAGCTTGATTATTAAATTGGACCTAAACTCAAAATATATATATATTTAATCTAAGTGCCTTTTTGATTGCCAGCTACATATTAATATTTCTTTATTATATTTAGTCTCAGAGTTTAGCCATTCAGATTGGTTCAGTCAACGTAGCAATAGTAGTCCTGCAACAGTTCATGAATAATGGACTTAGCTAGCTCAGCAGCTTGCTCTGCTCTCACCTTTCCAGTGTTGATCCCTCCCGATATTCAACCCTAACTTCTAATCTAACATACCACAACCCCCTTTATAAATAAAAGGTGTGTAACGATCTGATCGTTAGAACGAACGTTACATCACGTAAAGCAACTATTGCGCCTGCGCATAAAAATGAGAAGTTTCACAGAGAAATAGTGAAATGCGCATGTCAAGCCTAGTACGAACGACCGTTTCCAACGATGTACTACTTTTGCAAACGATCGTCGTTGGTTAAAATCCGCCGAGACAGAACTTTCTTTTGTAGCGATTTGGCTCGTTCGTCGTTTGCCTTAATAGTCGGTGGTTCGTTTATTGTAACGATCGTCGTTGGTAAAGATCGGGGAACGATCGTTACAAACGACTATAGTCGCATGTGTGTACGCACCTTTACTCTAGGCTTTATTATGTGAAATTCTCCCCACCAGAGCATTGCGAGAGACCAGAGAGCTTTTCTACTGGCTTTGAAACTCTCAGTAAACAAAACATTCTGCAGAGATCACCTGCCAGTACTAAAGATGTTGCGGCCTGTGATAAATTTCAGAAAGTAAATCCGGTAGAGGAAAGATTTTCCAATGACTAAATAATGTATAAATAAAAATTGTCAATAGAGAGAGTAGTCGGCACCATCCAATGTAAATGCTCTTTTATTCTTCAATTAATTACAAATGAATTTGACATTCAGCTTAGCTTGATAAAGGAGTTGTTACTCTGAAACGTCGCAATCATGGCTGATATGGAAATTGAAGAATAAAAGAGCATTTACATTGGATGGTGCCGACTACTCTCTCTATTGCTGGTTGTTTGACCTAGGAGTGCTGCCAGGTCCTAGTCACGGCACATCGTTCGTTTATTGGAGGAGTGGTGCTTCACTACCTACTCATACTTAAATAAAAATTGTAAAACAATAAGCAAATTTATTATGTTATTTTGATTACATTTTCTTTTTAATTAGTGCTAACCCTACCTCGCTGATAGAACGTACACACAATCAATTCCCTATGTAGGAAAAGAAGAACACATCTATTGCTATGATTGATTTCCTTTGAAATCGGAACGCATTATTCCTAGGTAACAGAAGTTGTCTCCCCAGAATTTACTTGTGTATCTACTTTCCCGCTTCCTCAATATGCCATCCATCAGCCATGCTCAGCATTACGTGCCGCTATTGGCCCACACTGCCACAGCTCTGTCATCTGCTGTCAGCCACAACCTTCTCACGCAGTCTCTTAGCATTTCAGCCCGAAAGTCATTTATGTGTGCCTTAAACAGGAATGGCTGCAAATCGTATCTCCTGTCTTGGAGCACACGGTCTAGGGTTGTATATCTGGTAGTTAAAATGGCTCCGGTCCCCGGCACATATCTCACCATCCCACAAAGCATGTCTCAGGTCAGCTACAGCAATAAAACCTCTGCCACAAGTGGAAGGACTGAGATATGGAGTAACTTGCCTGAGAGTCTTCCTCTTTAACATCGGAGAGAGGAAGGTTATAACTGCTCAGGTACCCAGGATACCAAGTTTTTGCTTCTGTGATATAATTTAAAGTGGACCTGAACTGTTGTAGAGAACAGAAGGAAAACATAGAGAAATGCACCCTGTATGTATTTAGAGGGTTAAGCCTGTCTCATTCCCCCTCATCTGTGGCTAATGACCAGTGTAATTTGATATCACAGCTGTGTCAGCTGACTGCCTCAGCAGAGAAGCTAATTTGTAAACACAGGATGTTAACTCTATGCCTGCTTCTATGAAAGCAGGAAGTAGACACACTGCAGATTTATTGCAGGATTTGTATCAGATGTAACAAAGAAATGTTTATCTTTTCAGGTTATTATGCTGTTGCTTATCTCTTAGAGCAGAGAGGAAGTTCTGAGTTTAGGTCCGCTTTAACGGAACGACAAAAATATCTGGTTGCGCAATTACTATAATTACTTAAAGGAGAATTATAAAATGAAATATTAGCCATATATATATATATATATCAGGTTTTTTTCCTATTCACTTACAAACACCCTTTTCATTTGATTTTGCATTGAAAGATTACCAAAAATAATGTTTGCCCTTGAAAACTTTGGGACTCTGCCAGCAGGAGCCTCTACAGGTTTAAATGCAATGCTAGAAGGAATAACCAAATCTTCAACTGCTTTAGCAAAGGTGAGCAAGATCGTTTGTTCAGCTTGGTAGCATCTTATGTTTGGATCTGTCTATCAAGATAACTGTGTCTGTAATCAGCTCTTTGACTTATTGAGAGGCATATACATACAGCCTCAGGCCTGGATCCCACTATGGCGTTTTTCGAAGTGTTTTGGGATCGCCGATGATCGCCGGTGATTCCCAAAAACTCTTTGCCATTGTAAGTGAGTGAGGGGGAACCCATCAGCACAAAAAATTTAACACTATTCCTAAATGTTAATGCTGGTCACTTTTGAAAAACCCACAAAAATTATTAGGTGTGATTTTTATTTAATGTGCAATTTAACAATTTAATGACATCTTGCAGAGTTCTCCCATAAAGAGGCACTGTATTAAAGTATTTAACCACTTGAGGACCATACGCTTACACCAACCCCCACATGCGGAAAAATCACTGAACACTGCAGCGGTTTTGGCACGATCGCGTTTAGCTCTTCTATAGCACTGAAGCGCGATCGCCTGGAAATCGTCTGAAAATGGGGCAGGCGACGCGTTTGCGTTTCACGTTTTTGCTCGTTTTTGGGCGATTTGCGGCGATTAGTGCAAATCGCCCAAGTAAGAACGGGCCTATGGGGTTTCATTACGCTAGCGCTTTTAGAAAGTGCTAGCGTTTGAGCATTTTGCCGAAATCGCTGCAAAACGCTCTAGTGTGAATGGGGCCTAATCCATGCTATGCACTGATAGGGATCAACTAATCCGAAAGTCTGTATGCATGTTGGATCATTGTGGCTCTGTAGAGTTAACAAGCTGACACATCATTGCATTCCAGCGGTTCTGGAGGTGTGCTTGGCTATCAGGGACAACAAAGGGATGATTTGCATATGTAGCAGTGATGCATCATGGTAGACATCATATGCTCACTCCAACCTGAATTATCACAAATACCTTCTGCTTTAAGCTTTAAAGGATACCCCAACTGAAATGTGACATAATGAGATATGTGTATGTACAGTGCCTAGCACACAGATAACTATGCTGTGTTCCTTTTTTTCTTTCTCTGCCTGAAATAGTTAACTATCTAACTATCTAACTTATCAGTGAGGGTCACACTGTAGTCACTTCCTGTCTGAGTCAGGACTGAGTCAGCCACTTACATACCTGATATTTAACTCTTTCAGGCAGAGAAAGAAAAAAAGGAACACAGCATAGTTATCTGTGTGCTAGGCACTGTACATACACATATCTATCTCATTATGTCACATTTCAGTTGGGGTATCCTTTAAGGCAAACTCTTGTTTTGCAGGACAACTGAAGTGAGAGGGATATGGAGGCTGCCATATTTATTTCCTTTTAAGCAATACCAGTTGCCTGGCTATCCTGCTGATCCTTTGCCTCTAATACTTTCAGCCATAGACCCCGAACAAGCATGCAGCAGATTAGATGTTTCAGATATTATTGTCAGATCTGACAGAATTAGCTGCATTCTTGTTCCTAGTGTGATTCAGACACTACAGTAGCCAAATAGATCAGCTGGGCTGATTGGTAATTGGTATTGTTCGATAGGAAATAAATATGGCAGCCTCCACATTCTGCTCACTTACGTTGTCCTTTAAAAAAAAAAAAACAACACAGTCAGAAATAATTATTTAACTTTATAAATAAGCAGAATTCCTGAAAAAATATTTTTAGTTAGGGACCTATTTGTAAGACAGCATTGAAAATAACACCAACAGTTGCTAGATATCCTGTATATTTAAATGCAGTGCAGCACATCGATAGTGTCAAGTCACATCCCTACACAAGCAAGGTTTCCTGACAGTTATGTGACAGGTGCTCGGAGGGGAAACAAGTGTTCTGAAATCCATGGAAAAGGCCCACACTGTGCTGTGAGATCTCCCACAGGTTACCTGGAGATTCTGTGACAGAGCACTATTTACCTGATAGTGATAGAGTGCTACAAGGGATTCTGTGACAGAGCACTGTTTTACCTGATAGAGTTTCCAGAAGGGGAGCTCTGAGAGCTGCGTTTTACCTGAAAGTGAAAGGGTACCCCGCCGCACAGCAAAGGGGGGCAGTAGCGTTGCCATGGAAAAGGCTCCTCTCTTTTGCTCATGTGAACGGAGGAAAAAGAGATACATCTTTGTATTTTTTTTCCATAGATAAAGCCTAACAGCGATCTTTCTTTCATCCTAAAAATAAGAAGGCACATTTTTAGCCCTTTAAAGCAAAACCAAAGGCATATAAAAAGCAAGCCTGCTTTTATTACATGTTTGTAATGTTTCCCTTCAAGGACCTGGCTGTTGGCCTGAGAGGGGTGGAGTCATCCCTCACAGCCATTTATAAGCTGCTTCCTTGACAGGTTCACTTTGACTATGACTAAGGGCAGATTGTAAGCCCGACACGCGTCAGTCGATCCTGTGATTTTATTGCACAATTTTCTGTCATGTGGATTTTCTAATAAAGAATGGACATTTTTTCACTAAGCCAAGTCTGGTTTGCGGATCCTTCTTCTATGGTAAATCTGGCTGCATGCGTTTTTTTTACACATATATATTGTGCAGAAATGTAGTGCAGGTTGTATCTGTTTTTGAATGCAATACGGAATCTCATGCCAGAGCAGCACCATAGACATCATTACATGCTATTCTGCATGCGTTTTTTGCATGTGTCAAAACTCTGCTGATTTTCTCATGTGTGAGGCCTCGTTCACATCATGACACGTAGCTGGCCGTGCTATCGGAAAAGCAACACGTACAATTGCACGCCATCTACACCGCTATGCGCTGCTAAACCCATTCACTACAGTGAATGGGTCAGCACTGCTCTTGCAGACACAACACATGCAGCAGTATGCAAGCGCATCATAGCGCAGGAAGGGGATATGAATGTAGGGGGGGTATTATTGTATTGCTAATGCCATGCAATTATATTGCAATGGCATGTTCACATTGGCAGTGGCACTTGCGGAGCAATGCGGGGCAACATTTCCGTTGGCATAATGTGATGCATGCAGAGCAGGATTATCCACCAGGCAACTTAGGCAGGTGCTTTGGGCCCAGTGGGTGTCAAGAGGCTCATCTGCCACCAGGGACGTAGCAATAGGGGGTGCAGAGGTAGCAACCGCATTGGGGCCCTTGGGCCAGAGGGGCCCCCTAAGGACCCTTCCTCAACTACAGTATTATATCTCTATTGGTCCTGTGCTTATAATAATCACTTCTATAGATACTTTGAATAGTAGTAATCATTAACAAGCTATTTCCCATCCCCTTCTTGCACCTCAGACACTGTAGTTGCCATTGGCAGGTTTTGGTATCAATTGCTATGTATAGAGTGCTTGGGGGGCCCCATTGTAAAACTTGCATCGGGGCCCACAACTCCTTAGCTACGCCACTGTCCGCCACTTTTTTTGACTTCAGCTTACTAAAAGGACCACAAGGGGGCCTCCCTTACCTATGGCCCCATTGCATAATAATCCATCTTTGGAGGCATGAAGTGTAGTTCCATATGATAGGGGTAACAGTTGCAGTGAAGCATACGTTCTTTGTTCCTTAGGCTTCACTGTATGTGTCGCACTGCAGGCATAACGGACAAGGCACCTTTTCCCCTACATTGCGTTGCCTTCCTGTTTTTTGAGGGAATGCAACACCCCAATGTGAAAGTAGCCTAAGGCCAGAAACCCACTAGGAGTGATTTTCTGAGAGATTTGCGATGTGAAAACCATTGCTAATGTAATGCTATGGGTGTGATCCCACTTGAGCGATGTGATTTTATAAAAATCCCCCATAGCATTGCATTAGCAAGAGCTTTTTCAAATCACTAGCGCTTAGAAATCGCTCCTAGTGGTTTTCTGGCCTCAGGCCTGGAACCCACTACAGTACTTTTATTAGCATTTTGGAGCTCCGACAATTGCCAGCACTTTCAAAAACACTTTGCTAATAGTAAGTCTATGGTGTTGAACCCACTAAAGTGATTGCAATTGCAGGACATGCAGCATTTTGCCAGCATTTGGGTCCAATGCAATACCAAAATCACTGAAAAACGCACCGCAAATCGCTTACAAAATCCTACACAAAGGGTTAGCGATTGCGATAGCACTGTGCGATTTGTAGTGGGTCTCTGGCCTTATTGTTTGCTGTGTGACTGGCTGCACTGCCCTGTAAGGTCAGGGTGTTTGTCTGATTCAGTGATCATCCAGCATTTTTCTTCTGTTCTGATTAAGGGAAAGACTCAATAATCACTATTCCCGTACACAATAAATGCAATCTTTGCTTTGGCTTTCCCTGAGAAATAAATCTTAATCTGTGTGTTAACAAAGATGATTGATCTGCAGGCATAGAAGGCGCTAATAAAGGGATGCATGTCACAGCTGCCTTGCCTCCAATAGCTGCTGGTAATGATTAATCAATAGAGAACAACACAGCTGAGAAAGGATGGATACACAGGGACCAAACCTATCTGAAAAGCATCATCATGGCTGAAGACTTCATTAAGGTGTTTATTTGTGTTGATGCACAGATGATGCTTGACTTGTATACAACAGAACCAGCAATCTACATGTGTCATGATGTGCAGGAGGCCTCCAACTAAATACAGCTCATTATTGTTACTTGTGTTTTATAATGTTTTACAACCCAACTCAAGATGAAATTCTAAAAATACCAGCTAAATATTATCTTCCTTACCTGTGCCTGCAGGGCATGAAGATTAGCCTGCTGGGAGTGCAGGGGGCACTGCGAGGGCTGTATGAGGAGGAGATCACACCTGGGAATGGCTGGTGGAGGTGATGGATCATCTGACCAGGTGTGTTAAAGAGGACCTCCAGTGAAAATAATGTAATGAACAAAAGTGCTTAATTTTTAGAATAATTATGGATAAATGATTTAGTCAGTGTTTGCCTATTGTAAAAGGATGCCTCTCCATGATTTACGTTCTGACATTTATCACATGGTGACATTTTTACTGCTGGCAGGTGAAGGAGATGCTGCTTGCTTTTTTGGCAGTAGGATGCAGCTGTAAACAGAATGCAACAAGGCTCCCACAGTGTGATGTCAGAACCGTGGTCCTATCATGCAGAACCAATCTAGACTCAACCAATCGGCAAACCAGGGAATTCTCCAAAAGTTTCACATTTATTTGCAGCGGTTATATAGCACATACAGTGCTCATTTGTATGTGCTATATGCAAATAAATGTGAAACTTTTGGAGAATTCCCTGATTTGCCGATTGGTTGAGTCTAGATTGGTTCTGCATGATTGGACTTGATATTTGAGGTTGGATGGACCCTCACTCCGATCTGTGACTCCCAACGTGAGGGCTTGTTTCCACTGTTGCGACGCGATTTCGCCGGCATTCTGACGCTTGTAAAAACGCATGCGGATGCGTTTCCACATGCGTTTTTACCCGCGATTTCGCGTGCGATTTCGCATGGCAGGGTGCTATGCGAAATTAACCATGACACTGCCAGGGCAAAATAAAATTGAAAAAGGTGCGAAATCGCACGCGAAATCGCGGGTAAAAACGCATGTAACAAACGCATGCGTTTTTACTATTAAATACATTAGCGGCGATTCGCTTGCATTCCACTCGCAGGCGAATTCGTTGGCTCTTTTGTGCGTTTTTTTACCGCTGAAAAAAACGCACCTCAACAACGCTACAGTGGAAACAGGCCCATTCACTTGCATTACATGTGCGAATCCGCATGCATTGGACGCATGCGGATTCGCGATAGTGGGAACGAGCCCTAAGAGGTGTTTTGACCGAGGCCTGCAGGTTATGTACTTCAGTGGTGTAGAACCATGGTCCTGACATCACACTGTGGGAGGGGTTTCACCACAATATCAGCCATACAGAGCCCTCTGATGATCCGTTTGTGAAAAGGAAAAGATTTCTCATGGGAAAGGGGGTATCAGCTACTGATTGGGATGAGGTTCAATTCTTGGTTACGGTTTCTCTTTAAAGTGCATCTCGCTCCAGGAAATTTTTATTAAAAAGTTTTCAGTATCCCTAACACACAGGAGTTCTGATTACCGTGCATCAGGGCCGAGACAAGGTTCTCCAGCGTTAGAGGCGGAGATTCCAAAGTGTGCCCCCCTCCCCCAAAACTGTGCCTGTGCCACGTAGTGGAAAAGGAATGTTTAATACAATTACTGTTTCATTTTCTTATGCTGTAATAATTTTCTTCTTCCTAATCCAGCCGGGTAGAGCCTTATTCAGAAAGTACGATCATGAAAAAAACGATGCAGGAGGAGGGAGACATTTCTGAGCTATAGATAGCGGGCATAAATATCAGGAGAACTGTAAATAAAGCATTCTATATTTTACACTTCCCACATGCAGCCGAGCCGGGACATAGTTTATCTATGTAATATCAGTATCAGTGTGATCTATTATCACTGTGCTGTGTTCTGTCTGTCTGTCACTGGAATCTACAAAAGGTAATCTGGAAAATAAATTGCTGCAGAAAGTCACAGCAAAGGGAGAGAGATGTAAAATATATGCAGATTGCAGAGTGCTTCTCACTTCATAACAGGCTTACATGAATCTGGAGTCAGAGATATAACGGGGGGCGCCGCCTGTCCTTTGTGAGTAAATCGATGGCAGCGGGAGAATCTGCAGAGCGCCAGACGTCACCTCGAAAACACGAAGCGCGTTTATCTAGTGAACCTTGGCAGCGTTTTTTTTGCCAGCGTTTTGAAAATGCTTCCTCATTCACTTGAATGGGAATCCTGGTAAAATCATGGCAAAATCATTTGCGCCGATTTTGGACAATTTTAATGCAAATTTAATGCAATTCCCATTCAAGTGAATAGGAGAGCGTTTTCAAAACACAAGCAAAAAATGCCGCTAGTGGGTTTGAGACCTTACTTACCTCTCACTGGGCCTGATTCCATCGCAACCAGGGGCGTAACAAGAGGGAAGCAGCAAATGCGATTGCAGGGGGCCCAGAGCTGTTCTGGGTCCCAACTAATAACCTTCCCTTTCTCCGATACAGGGGTCTATACTTCAGACAGGTGTTTTGCTGCACTTGTTATGGGTGTGATCATGATGGCCATACTTGTTTTATGACCCTTGTGAGATGGGCCCCAAGGCTGTGAGGGTCACCAAGGGGAGGCAAGGGAAGGGCTGTAAATATTGGGGGCCTCATCAAAATTTCGCTGGGGGGCTCTATGAATTGTAGTTACGCCCCGATCGCAACTATGGTGGGGATAGTGATTGCCATTGTGAGACTGAATTTGTGAGAAATTCGATTGATTGTTCCGCATGATCGATGCATTTGAAGAGTTCAACCAATATACCATACCGATTTTTCCAAAACACAAAAGAACTGAAAGGTTATTTTTATATATTTTTTTTAATTTTTTGAGATTGATTAATTAATTGATTGATTGATCGATTGGACGTTGGACATTCAGGACAACATTACCAATAACTGTAACACACCAGAATTTTTTCATACAATCAGGTTTTTTTATCGAAAAAAAATGAGAAAATCAATGTACAGGTAGTCCCCGACTTACGAACTCCCAACTTACGAACGATTCGCCGGCACGAACCGCATGGATTCAGTGTTTCCATGGGAGCAAGCCCCCCCCCCAGTTTTTGAGAAAATCAATTTTAAAAAATTCAAAGAAAAAATGGCTTTTAAACTTGTATAAGCAGGTGCAGAGGGCAGTTGTGACACAGAGGGGGGGGGCACTGGAGGCACAGGGGGCCACAGAGGAGGTACAGTAGACAGAGAAAGCACATTGATCCGACTTAAGAACAGATTCAGGTTAAGAACGAACCTGCAGTCCCTATCTCGTTCGTTAACCGGAGACTACGGCCCGGTGCACACCAAAAACCGCTAGCAGATCCGCAAAATGCTAGCAGATTTTGAAACGCTTTTTTTTATTTTTCTATGGCGTTTTGCGGATTGCTGCGGCGGTTTTCAGTATAGTAGATTTCATATGTTGTTACAGTAAAGCTGTTACTGAACAGCTTCTGTAACAAAAACGCCGGCAAAACCGCTCTGAACAGGCGTTTTTCAGAGCGGTTTGCGTTTTTCCTATACTTAACATTGAGGCAGAAACGCATCCGAAATCCAAAAAATGCCTCACCCAGGCATTTTTCGTTTCTGCAAAATGCCTCCCGCTCTGGTGTGCACCACCCCATTGAGATACATTGACCAAGCGTATCCGCAGCCACAAGCGGCTGCACAAACGCTGAAAAAGCCGCTCGGTGTGCACCAGCCCTACCTGTATATTATTGGGTTATGTATGGCCACCTCATTGCATGCATTTTTCAAGAAGTGCTGTGTGAATGTTGCAGAGCCAAGCGTTCTCATGGGTTCAGATCAGTAATCCAATGGAGAGCCCCAGCAGTAAAGTCAAAGATGCTTCGACCAGGGCTTCGATTCAGTAGCTTGTGTCAGTTTTGTGGGTGTGTTGGGTCAGGGGGGGGGGGGGGGTGATTATGTGGCAAAATAAAAACCAAAAGCGAGGGCATCTAACTTACTGGATACAATTTGCATGCTGTAACCCAAAGCAATCAATTAGGGCTGGTGCACACCGAGCGGCTTTTTCAGCGTTTCTGCAGCCGCTTGCGGCTGCGGATCCGCTTGGTCAATGTATCTCAATGGGCTGGTGCACACCAGAGCGGGAGGCGTTTTGCAGAAACGCATACTCCCGGGGTGAGGCATTCTTTGGATTGCGGATGCGTTTCTGCTTCAATGTTAAGTATAGGAAAAACGCAAACCGCTCTGAAAAACGCCTGTTCAGAGCGGTTTTGCAGGCGTTTTTGTTACAGAAGCTGTTCAGTAACAACTTTACTGTAACAATATATGAAATCTACTATACTGAAATCCGCTGCAGCAATCCGCAAAACGCCATAGAAAAATAAGAAAAAGCGTTTCAAAATCTGCTAGAATTTTGCGGATCTGCTAGCGGTTTTTGGTGTGCACCAGGCCTTATCAAAGAAAGTAGAAACTGATTGGTTCAGCATCATCTGGAGTAGCATGATGACAGCTTACACATCTAAAAATACCTCAAAGTTAGTTAACTTCAAAATACAAACCATATATACAAATCATTCTTGTCTGGGTGTCTTTATATTAAAGGGAACTCGAGGCAAACCTCAGGTAAAAAAAAACATACTTACCGAAAGAAGAGGGAAGCCCTTGGATCCTGTAGTTGCTTCCTGTGTTCTCCTCGCTGGGACCTTCTGAAACACGGGTGCTGTGCTACAACAACCGCATGAGCACGGCCACACCTGTGCAGTAACATATGCACAAGCAGCGCCAGTATATTGCACAAGCAAGGGGCCCTGATGTTCCGGAGGTTCCTGGGCCAGTAATCAGGAGGACACAGGAAGCCTCTACAGGATCCAGAGGCTTCCCTACTCTTAGGGAAGTATCTATTTTTTACCCTCGGGCTAGGACCCACTAGGGAAATTGCGATTAGGGTTAATCACAATCGCAGGACATGCAGCATTTCGAGTGTGTTTGCGCTCAATGCTGTGTACAGAAACGCTGCAAGATTGCTTTGAAAAGTGATTTTGCAGTAATTTGGGTGCCGAGCATTTTGAATAAAGTTAATTATACTTACTGGGTGTCCCGTTGTCTGGCTTCCGCTCGTAGCCCCACCATCTAGCACATGGCGGTCACAGGCGCTTCTCTGATTGGTCCTAGAGAAGCACCAATGACCTCTTCCATTAGGGAGGTGGGGCTAAAGACATCGGGAATCCTGTTAAGTATAATAAAGTTTATTTAAAAAAAACAAAAAGGAAACACTAATCAGAAGCGCTGTACAGTTTACTATACAGCGCCTCAAAAAGTAGCGAAACACGATCGCAATCGCCCTAGGAATCGCTGCACAAAGCTCTGGGGCAATTTAAAAGCAATGCAGTGATTCCTAGCGAGTTCCAGCCCTGAGGTTGGTTTCACACTGTATATTGGCGTTAGCGATGCAGTGTGTGCCACGCCCACTGCACCGCCAAAACAGGCCTTCAGGGAACACCGCGTTAGCACACAGTGTTTCCTGTCTCACCACCAGCTAAGCAGGAAGTGTTGCGGACTTTCAGTCACTTCCTGCTTCGGTTATGCGGAAGAATATTGTAAAAATATGCTTCCTCGATGACGCAATGCCAACGTTGTTAAAGGACCCTGTGTTGCCATAGACTAACATGAGTTCTGGCCTGCCGCAGATTGCCGCAGGTAGCCGTGGGTCCCGCATGGTAATGTAATTCTGCACTAGCGCTAAATTGGACACTTCCGACGCAGCGTACCGCAATGTGTGAAGTATGCACTTCCCCATAGGGTTTCATTAGTCTGCAGTAGCAGTGTGGCAATTTGCCCCACCATGCCAGTGTGAAAGGGCCCTGAGGGTTGCCTCGGGTTCCATATCCAAACGCTTCCCTCTTCTTTAGTCAATTATGTATTTTATAACCCGAGGTTTGCCTCAGGTGCACTTTAATACTCTAAGCATAAAAGTGTGCTGGAGTTCAATTTTCTCCTCAGTAATGTTTTCATTGGACGGAGCATCACCCCGGGGGCCGCCAGATGCATTCTCCTTTATCGGACTGGTGAGATAAGAACCCTCATTTGGTAAAAGTGCCGTGCTACGAATGAATGATTTTGTCATATGATAAAGTCACACAATGCAGAAAAATGGCTCGTCTCCACCACGCTGCGCTTCACAGTCAGCATTATTATTCTCCATCGCTCTCAATCCTGTGTATTTATTTTTAAAGTGCACTCGGGAGGGATCAGCGACACATTGAAACGCCTGACATTTAGCTGATTGTTCTGGATTTTACTGGCCACAGTTGTCCTTTCACTTTATATTAAATGGAATCGGTTCAAGCTAGCAACAGCTCCATTACAAAAAACACCAGCTTGGTTTTTGAAATCCTTTTGTACACACTTAGGTGAATCATCTTATCAAGGTTATTAAGTCATGCGAGCCCCGTGGGCAGCAATGTTTTCCTGTGTTGCCTTCTGCAATGGAACAACTTAATGGAACACCTAGGAAAGAATGAAATTGGACCACAGAAACCAGAAAAGGATGTTTACTTCCTGTCCCTCATCTGTATTTCACAGCTACTCAGGCCCTCCCTTTCCTGTCTCCACACACAAAAGGCCCACAGGGCTCAACACAGAAATTAATGTTTGTAAAGCTACCCATTGCCATGACGTGTAAAGTGTCTGGTCCAGTCAGCAATCTCAAGATACCCATATGCACAGTGGTGTAGCTAAGGAGTTGTGGGCCCCGATGCAAGTTTTACAATAGGGCCCCCCAAGCACTCTATACATAGCAATTGATACGGCACACCAAAACCTGCCAATGACAACTACAGAGTCAGAGGTGCAAGAAGGGGATGGGGAACAGTTTGTTAATAATTACCACTATTCAAAGTATCTATAGAAGTGATTGTTATGAGCACAGGACCAATAGAGAGCTAATACTGTAGTTGAGGGAGGGCCCTTAAAGGCCCCTCTGTCCCAAGGGCCCCGATGCGGCGGCTACCTCTGCAACCCCTATTGCTACGCCCCTGCATATGCAAACAGATTCAGGGTCTATGGACTCACCACAATCACCACAGAGCCCCTAGTGCCTAAAGCCTGCATGCCCACCAACCGTGTCCAAAAAGCCTGCGCACACGTACACCAAAGCCTGCCCACCATGCGAGTGCAGTAGGAGGCAGATGTGGTGTGCACACACAGCTGTGTCCATACCATGCATATTTACAACTGTCGTTTAGTATTATAGATATGGTCCATCTATCAGATATGAATTGATCGCAGTATATCAAATTGGGAAATTGAGGTACTGTAGTGCCATCAGTCAAAATGTAGAACAATTTGTTGGTATCAACAGTATTATTACCTAAATTGCAGTATAGTAAAACAACCAAAAGATGCAACTGTCTGTAATATGTGATGATGCTTTCTGTAGCATTGTTATTTCCTTTATTTGCTCTATATTCCTCTCTGTTCTAAGTAAGCTGCATTACCTGATGCTGGTGTATGATGTATCTCTGCTCGATCTCTTCAGTAAAAAGCTCTAACCTGTTATACTGGGTGTCTCGCAATTCACCTCTGATCACTTTGTCAGTCTTTCAAGCGTAAGCATATGTGAGCATGCTTCTAAATTTCATTGAACAGGAATTGATTAAGGCTGGGAAAACACTTAGCAGAAATGCTAGCGTTGCGGAAAATGCAGCGTTGTTGCCACTATTACTGATGCAAGTCAATGGGCCACATAAAAAGCATATACAGTGGGTTGCATAAGTATTCGGCCCCCTTGAAGTTTTCCACATTTTTTCACATTACTGCCACAAACATGAATCAATTTTATTGGAATTCCACGTAAAAGACCAATACAAAGTGGTGTACACGTGAGAAGTGAAACGAAAATCATACAGAATTCCAAACATTTTTTACAAATAAATAACTGCAAAGTGGTGTGTGCATAATTATTCGGCCCCCTTTGATCTGAGTGCAGTCAGTTGCCCATAGACATTGCCTGATGAGTGCTAATGACTAAATAGAGTGCACCTGTGTGTAATCTAATGTCAGTACAAATACAGCTGCTCTGTGAGGGCCTCAGAGGTTGTCTAAGAGAATATTGGGAGCAACAACACCGTGAAGTCCAAAGAACACACAAGACAGGTCAGGGATCAAGTTATTGAGAAATTTAAAGCAGGCTTAGGCTACAAAAAGATTTCCAAAGACTTGAACATCCCACGGAGCACTGTTCAAGCGATTATTCAGAAATGGAAGGCGTATGGCACAACTGTAAGCCTACCAAGACAAGGCCATCGACCTAAACTCACAGGCCGAACAAGGAGAGCGCTGATCAGAAATGCAGTCAAGAGGTCCATGGTGACTCTGGACGAGCTGCAGAGATCTACAGCTCAGGTGGGAGACTCTGTCCATAGGACAACTATTAGTCATGCACTGTACAAAGTTGGCATTTATGGAAGAGTGGCAAGAAGAAAGCCATTGTTAACAGAAAGCATAAGAAGTCCCGTTTGCATTTTGCCACAAGCCATGTGGTGGACACAGCAACCATGTGGAAGAAGGTGCTCTGGTCAGATGAGACCAAAATGGAACTTTTTAGCCAAAATGCAAAACGCTATGTGTGGCGGAAAACTAACACTGCACATCACTCTGAACACACCATCCCCACTGTCAAATATGGTGGTGGCAGCATCATGCTCGGGGGGTGCATCTCTTCAGCAGGGACAGGAAAGCTGGTCAGAGTTGATGGGAAGATGGATGGAGCCAAATACAGGGCAAACTCGGAAGAAAACCTCTTGGAGACTGCAAAAGACTTGAGACTGGGGCGGAGGTTCACCTTCCAGCAGGACAATGACCCTAAACATAAAGCCAGGGCAACAGTGGAATGGTTTAAAACAAAACATATCTATGTGTTAGAATGGCCCAGTCAAAGTCCAGATCTAAATCCAATCGAGAATCTGTGGCAAGATCTGAAAATTGCTCTTCACAAATGCTGTCCATCTAATCTGACTGAGCTGGAGCTGTTTTGCAAAAAAAAGTTGGGCAAGGATTTCAGTCTCTAGATGTGCAAAGCTGGTAGAGACATACCCTAAAAGACTGGCAGCTGTAATTGCAGCAAAAGGTGGTTCTACAAAGTATTGACTCAGGGGGCTGAATAATTACGCACACCCCACTTTGCAGTTATTTATTTGTAAAAAATGTTTGGAATGATGTATGATTTTAGATCCACTTCTCACATGTACACCACTTTGTATTGGTCTTTCACGTGGAATTCCAATAAAATTGATGCATGTTTGTGGCAGTAATGTGACAAAATGTGGAAAACTTCAAGTGGGCGAATATTTTTGCAAGCCACTGTAAAAAAGCACATATGTGTTTTGTATGCATTTTGAAATATGCGTTTTTAAATGTGCTGATTTTGTTGCATAATTTTCAAAAACACATCAAAGACGCACATAATGCAAAAGTAACGCAATGTATAATGCGCTTTTTATGCATTTTTTCATGCATTTTATATGCGGTTTTATATGCGTTTTTTGAAAAAAAATTGTTTTGTGATGTATTTCCGCTTCCTGTTGTCTTCCTAGTGATTTGCATAAAACGCTATTTAAATAAGGCTTGGAAAACGCATACAAAACACATTCAATGCATATGCGAACTGGAAACGCATAAAAATGCACGCAAAATGCTTGAAAAATGCATATGCGGGAAAATGCAAACGCACTTAAAACGCACCAAAATTGCACAAAAAAAATCCGCATGCGAGCTAAAACTCAACCATTGATTGATGAATATTAGTATCCGCACTCCATAATTATATGCTGGATAGTGTAATGGTTAAGGTCTCTGCCTCTGACACAGGAGACCTGGGTTCGAATCTCGGCTCTGCCTGATCAGTAAGCCAGCAGCTATTTAGTAGGATACCTTGGGCCAGTCTCCCTAACACTGCTACTGCCTATAGAGCGCGCCCTAGTGGCTGCAGCTCTGGCGCTTTGAGTCCGCCAGGAGAAAAGCGCAATATAAATGTTATTTGTCTTGTCTTGTCTTTGTCTAAAATGTGCACAAATGGTGTGCTAACCTCAGGATCAAAAACGTCACCTAGAAATCAAAGAGGGGAAGGGATCCTGCACAAGAATGCTGCACCACCATGAACAATGTAACAAAGCTTTAGGACCAGGGCTTTCTGCAGTGATCGGTGCTGCGTAGGCTCTCTAGCCCGCAGCACCGATCAGGATTGAGCCTTGGCGATCAGACTTTCCCCCTTTTTTCCCCACTAGGGGGATGTCCTGCTGGGGGGGTCTGATCGCCGCCGGCTGTTTGTGATCTGCGGGGGGGCTCTTCAAAGCCCCCTTCCGCAGCGTTTTCGGCGCTCCCTGCCTTCCCGTCCCTCCCTCTCCCTCCATGGGCTGCGCAGGACGGATATCCGTCCTGCGCATTGAAAGATAGGCTTCAGCCTATCATATGCCGGCAATCCCCGGCCAATCAGAGGCCGGGGATCGCCGATCTGCCTTACGGCGCTGCTGCGCAGCAGCGCCGTATGATGTAAACAGCGGGGATTTCTTCCCCGCGTGCTTACATTTCGCTGGCGAGCCGCAATCGGCGACTCTCCGGCTGTTCATGGAGACAGCCTCTGTGAACTGGCATGGAAAGGCCGCTTTCCATGCTATACCACTAACGACCCGCCGTCGCCTATCGCCGTTAGGCGGTCGTTAAGTGGTTAAACAATCCATACAAATCTCTTAAAATCATTTAAAAACACACAATTGCTGTCATCAGCAGCTCACCACAATACAGTAATATGTGGATACAATCCAAATTGCCTCACCTCCTAAATAAACTTGAGTAACCCTGCTGGCTGCAAAATGATTCTATCACAATAGTTTTTATTGAAAAATTTTTCAGCATACAAGTTATGTAAGTATCTAATGGCATAGTGTGCAATATGTGTAAAACAAATAACACATAAACAATATATAAAAAAGTTTTTCCCACATTAACATATAAATTTTCACTATAAAAATAAACTCAGTCGTATAACTAGCTTATTATTAAGTTAAATGTCACTTTGAAATAAAGTTGCAGCTTATAATCATGGTGTAGAATAAAAAGAAACACTTAATAATACTGTGTGGATTGTAAATCCGCTTAAATCTGCATTAAATCTGCATAAAGGTACAGAATCCGCATCCAGATGCGTAAATTCAATGCTACCATGCTGAATTCCGCGTTAGAATTTAAAAAGCTTCAAAATTGCGCAAAAACGTACAAAAAATGCTCAAAAAACGCGCAAACTCACAGAAACGCGCGAAAAACGCGCAAACACGCCGCAAACGCGCAGAAAGCACGCGAAAAACGCGCCAACGTGTAGGACGCACGGAAGACGCCAATTGGTGCGAAAACGCGCTATAAACGCGTTCAACGCACCCAGGCGTGTGATCTATCTATAAATGTGGAAAAGCACCAATATTCACATAAAAATGATGGGAAATTTCACTAAGATATAAAAACTATGATAACAAGTAACAAATAAACAATATATAAAAAAGTTTCCCACATTAACATATAAATTTTCATTATAAAAATAAAACTCAGTCATATAACTAGCTTATTAATAAGTTAAATGTAACTTTGAGATGGTGTAGAATAAAAAAGAAACACTCAATAGTACTGTATAGATTGTAAATCCGCTTAAATCTGCATATAATCCGCATAAAGGTACAGAATCCGCATCCCGATGCGTAAATGCAATGCTACCATGCGGAATTCCGCGTTAGAATTTAAAGAGCCTCAAAATCGTGCAAAATGCGCAAAAACGCGCAAAAAACGCGTAAACGCGCAGAAACGCGTGAAAAACGCGCAAACGCGCAGAAAACGCGCGAAAAACGCCAATAGGTGCGAAAACGTGCTAGAAACGCGTTCAACGCACCCAGGCGTGTGACCTATCTATAAATGTGGAAAAGCACCAATATTCACATAAAAATTATGAGAAATTTCACTAAGATATAGAAACTATGAAAATTACAAAATTATAACAAATTATTAAAATGCTGTGTATAGAATTGTGCTTACTTACTTACTAGAAATAAATCTGTGTCAAATAATATTGACACAATTGCAACCTCTGGAGTAAATTCTTGATAATGAGTATTTGAAGTTTAAAGTGTACATTTCTAAGATATATTGAGAGAGTATGGAATTAAATTAATGAGAAATAAGGATCCTCTCAACCTGGAAAATGGGGGAGTTAACCCCCTACTGAGATTCCAGGGAGTGGAGCCTGCGAATCTTAGCCCACAGTCTCCAGAATAAACGCTTGACTGAGGATAACTATAATAAGATGCATTAAATTAACTCCAGATAAGAGGTAAGCACAATTTCAGAATAAATGTCTGAAAAAATTAGCAGATTGTAGATTAATGATATTGTACTAAACTAAACTAAACAAAACAAAACTAAACAACTAACTAAACTAATAACTAAACTACTATGCTTTCCATACTATCCAAATTAGTGTTGAATGGTGTAAGTTCAACTTTACCTTTAGTGAGGTCCAATAGGTCATGTGCATAAGAAGAGCTTCTCTCCAGGGGGGGGGGGGGGGGGGGAATCGCCAGAAAACCTGAATTTGTATCTGTTGTCTCCAATGCAAGGGGTAGAGGAAGTAATAACTGTAGTAAAAGTAACAGAGGTGAAAAAAGGTAATGAGAGGTAATAAAGGTGATAGAAGGTAATAGAAGGACCATGAGGAAGAAGAGAGAGAAGGAGGGAGGGAGGACACCTCAGAATTCCAGAACCCTCGATGCCGTGTACACAGTAGGCCAGAGATCAACCTTCCTAATGAAAGACTGTAAGTTCCCGCATCTGATAGACAAAGCCTTCTCTGCCAACAAGTTAGACTCTACTTTCCTAAGGATCTCTTCTAATCTCGGCATATGAGGTGTTTTCCAGTGTAATGCCAGTTGATTCTTGGTTACAATAAAAATATGGTCAGCAATCAGTCTCTCTTGAGGGGGAAGGTCCCTAGTTCCCAAATGAAGGAGTGCCATACCAGGTGGTATCGTCTGGAGTGACATTGGCAGCTGTCTCAGAAAACCTCCAACATCATCCCAGAGTTTTCTAATTTTGGGACATTCCCATAATATATGTTCTATAGTACCCGCCATGTTACACCCCCTCCAACAAAGTGGGGAACATTTTGAATCAAAATGTGATATTTTTTCTGGGGTCATATACCACTGCCAAATGCACTTAAATAAGCCCTCATGATGACCGATACAATGAGTAGACTTTCTAAAGGACTGAACAGTCATCTCCCATCAAAATGATTTCTAAATGTTCAAAAACTGGATTCAAAAATTGAATCCAATATTGAGCAATATGGGACCCGGGTCAATTTTTTTTAAACTGAACTAATACAACCGCCTATGCATTCTCAAACAAAAAGATAAAGTGCAGAAAAAGTGCTAGTGCATATATTATGCTCATGGAACATGAAAATCTATGATGAACAGTGCATATAGGAATGGACAATGCCAGTGAATAAAGGGGTATACATACGTAGCCCAGGATAGCACATGCAGGCAGCCATGAAGTAAGGGTGGAGGGAGGCAAACAAAACGCTCCACATGTGGCGTGGTTAAAGATTTTCAAAACCCAACAGATACTTGTATGAATATTTATGCCTTGACCAATCAGGGTTCTTCCATTTCTATACTTGATATTTGGTTAACTCCACTGGATTAAAAAAATCATAATTAATGTGTGATCAGTTTGATGAAACACTCAAACTAATTGCTCAATCAGGTAGAAAAAGTCAACCACTGTTTGGCCATGTTTGGGTTTTTTAGATTCTGGTTGGATGGATAATTGACAATTATCTGGACAAGTGAGACCCATTCTCAACTTCCACGCTATGTGCGAAGTATCATTCACATCAGGCAATGCTTCTTGGGAAAAGCAAACCCAAAACTGGTGTGTGTTTTTCATAGAGCAGGGCCGCTGTAACCAAAACCTCCAATCTCATCACATTGATTGGACTCCAGTTGGCTGACACCTCACTTCAATTAGCTCTTGGAGATGTCATTAGCCTAGGGGTTCACATACCTTTTCTGCCTGCATTGTGGATGTTTACATGGTGTGTTCAATAAAAACATGGGACCATTTTATTTGTGTGGTATTAAATTAAGCAAATTGTAATTGTGTATTGTTGTGACTTAGATGAAGATCAGATCACATTTTATGACAATTTGCTCAGAAATCCATGTACCTGTAATTCCAAAGGGTTCACATACGTTTTATTGCTACTGTAACTTCTGAGGGCAGGGGGTAGAGATAGAAATAGGTCAATAGTATCATGTATTTTAACTCTTGGACACTTGATAGATTGCTATTAAGCAGAGATAATAAAACATTCTACTTTGTAAATGTTCAAATATAAAATAAAAGTCATTTTTAGGAGGATAAATACAATTGCTTATCTCATTAGTTTATTTTCACCTCGGGTTCACATTAAAGTGGTCTGAAACTCTGACATAATATTCAATAAAAATGTGCTTTCCTACTTTTTATTACTCCATACAGTTATATTTGCTTTTGTACATAAGTAGTATTGTCTGTTTACAAATTACAAGTTTCCAAAGTTTAGTTTATCGTGCCCTGAAAGCTGGCATTGCATTTTATTCAAACGGCTTTTTATTATATATTAATATCTTCTAATTAGCTGTTCTGAGCTGTTTGTGTGCTTGAAGCACAGAGAGCTTCACAGAGAGCTCCTTTTCACTTGTTACACTGTGTTTACACACATGTATCAACATTGGAATGTAAACAAAGATACTGTTATCTCCAGTTTGGATGTGGATTTGAAGCTGAATAGCAGGACAAAGTGCATTGTTTAACCATTTCAGTGATGTTCTGCTAAAAAAAAAAAAATATGGGATAGTAGCTTTCAAGCTGTGAGGAATCTTTTAGAGCAAAGTAGAATGCTGGCTTTCAGACCACTTTAAGATTCCAGTTTGATTTTGCCTTAATGCAATCCTTTAATCACATCGATCATTTTATAATGCAAATGCATTTTAACATGTGTGGCCAGTATAAGCCTATCACAATGTTTAACTAAGATAATAATATACAAATTATATACAGCCTTTAGTAACTGCTATGTTAGTTTTAATCTTCTCTTTTTGCCATTCAGTTTCTGCAAGTGTTTCATTAAGCAGCAGCATGATTAAGCAAAACAAAGCCTGTCAGCAGGTCGGAAGCCATGTTGTTGTGAGGAGATTGGAGCGGCAGCATTACTGGGAGCCATGTTGTTCTGAGGAGATTGGGACGGCTGTGATGCACATGAGTGGCCGGCTGCCTCTGGGCTCGGATCTCTGTGTGACTCTTCAATCCTCCCAGCTGTTTCTTTTGTGCTCCTTCCAAGTTATGTCAAGATTCTAATCCTATCTAGCATTCCTCGGCCAGATGAAATTGTGTCATATAAATTGATTTTGGAGGAATTTCAGAATACATGCTCTGCAGCATGTGCTAAAGTCACAGATAAGGCCACGGGGAAAGGGAAGGAAAAAAATCTCAAATCACCAGTCCATGACAGTTCAGTTCAGTTCTCCACTAATAATTGAACACATCGCGCACAGAAATATTATTTTTAGATGTGACTGACTGAAAATCAATCACCGGTCACAGCACCTGCTGAATTTTTTATAGAATTTGTGCCACCCTCACGCAGGGGGTCACCTGATGTATCACAAGTAAAACTGTATGTCATCTTTTGCCAGTGAGGGGAAACTTTTGCGAGGGGATTTACTGAAGAAGATGTGTGGTGAACAGTGGAGTGAATCTTTATTCATTTCAAATAATCCCGTGCAAAGGATTTAAAAAAATGTGATCCCCTACGCACATTATTTGATATTATAAGTCATCAATCTTCTTACAGATCTTCTTTGGGTAAGAACACACTAGGCAGAAACGCTAGCGTTAACGCACCTAATGTAAGTCAATGGACCGCATTAGAAAAACGCATTTGTTTGCGTTCTGCAATGTACATTTATGAAACGACAGAACATGCTGCATATTTTTCCAAAACACATCTAAAACACACATAAGGCCTTTTTCTCCTGGGTTTTCTCCTAGGAGATAATTTTTCATCTTTGATTTAAAATAACTTTTTAGCATTTTGCAAGGGTAAAAGTACCAAAAAGCAGGTGAAAAACTGCTGTCAAAATTATTTTGCACATTTGTTTGCTTGCTGGTGGTTGAAAATGCATTTTATTGACAAGTTTCAAAGTTTCACATAGGTGAAAACTCAGGTGAAAAAGTGAATTGCATATGGCCCCTAATGTATGTCAATGGTGACACATAAGTATAGCGATTTACCGCGTATTTATTGAGTTGTTTATGCCTTTTTGTATAAAAAAACCAAGTTTGATGATGTACTATATTTCCGCTTCCGGTTGACTTCCTAGTGATGAGCCAGAGAGGACATCAAAAATGTGTTTTTATACTGGCCACGTTCCAAACAATTTGCGTAAACCGCATATCAGAAATGCATACAAAACGCACTTGCGATTCATATGTGCGAAACCCAAACGCACTCAAAACGCACTTCATAATGACAAAATACGCACAAACCTATATGCAGCAAAACGCAACTTTTCACGCACCGCCTAGTGTGCTTTCCCAGCCTTCATCATTCATCTTCTGTTCTGTTAAACTGGGATTATAGTCCCAAAATGAAATGTTCAGAAACTACTCTTAGTTTCATAAAAGAACATTTGAAAGTAATCCCACGCATAAATTATAGTATTGAATAATAAAAAAAAATAAGTAAATACCGTCAGTTACCATAACTCTTCTTCTCCAAAATATTAACTTATGCCCAATTTTTCACCAAGTGTTACTTTCATTTTCCCCCTCCTATGCTTTAACAAGTGTGACTGCTGTTACCTCCTTTCCTCCAAAGCATGAAATGTGGGTGCCCAGTAGCCAATGGACGATTTGGGCGACCCATAGGTGCTAATGCAAATATCAGCTATAAGGCAAAGCAGAAAATTGGAGGCGCAATAATTATTGTTTAGAAAATTACAATATTATAGTTTTTGCTATTTTTTTTATCATTTCAAAAATTAGCACGCTATGTTTTTTGAACTTTTAATGTTAAAGGAACACTGTTGATTAACATGGTTTTTTTCAATTGAGATAGGAATAGTTTGGGAAGTGCTGTTAAGTACTGGTGTATACATTTCAATGCTTATCTCTTTGTTTACAGTTATCAAATTCCTTCCACACTTCACTGACACCAAAATCTGACGGACTAAATCATGAAGGGAGGGGGGATTCCCTCACACTACATCTGTTATAGCCGCCGGTTATACGTACCTCGCCATGATCCCACAAAAAGCGCAATTTCCCGATCAGCTTCCGGCGTTGTTATGGCGACAATCGGAGATGACGTCATGACATCAGCCGCAATCCCGATCACCGTCATTGCAAAGCCTGGAGCCGATTGGGCGGCTGTGCCGGCGTTGGAACGCTGGGGGGTACGTATACCGGAAGCAATTGCGGGCGATCGTGGGGGACCGGAGCAACTTTGTGCATACGCTTAGCTAGCGAGCCGCACCAGTTTAAAAAAAAAAAAAGTCCTGGGGCCATGTGATCCTCCACGGCGGCTACCCCATGTGTAGTACGGGGTTACCGCTAAGGAGATTAAAGGGGATGGTATCCAATTGGGTTTTTAGATCTATTGCTTCATGCTTTCTGATTTATTAATAGGTTTTATTAATTTTTACTACTAGCGCTGTGGATTATATTATATTTTATTTAGGCTTCTCATACAGTACTCCAGGAATACTGCAATCCATTTAGCTACTGCCAGACTTTTTTGGCGCAGGTGTCTGTTACCACTGTCAAGGAAATGTATCTTATGTGCAACATAAACATTTGTAATAGTGTGTGGAACCTGATACCAGAAGCATTTCATATAATTCTGCTTCAATATTACACTGTCTCTAGCATGTCAGACTGCAGAGATTCACCTCTGATATTTAACATGAAAAGTAGGAAAATGTTTACACAGCTACTTAGACATTATTTGCACATTGTCATTTTAGAATACTTGGTTTGATAGTGTTCCTTTAAGTATTTAAAGATTATTCATGTTTGAAAGTTATTGTTTTGAAATGTATCGTTTTTAATATTATACGGTTATGAAGGGGGATTTTAGGGTTAGGTGTCATGAAGGGGGGGGGGGGGGTAGGGTTGAGAAGAGGGATTTTAGGGTTTGGCGTTGGAGGCGAGAGGGTTCTGTGCGAGAGTAGGGTTAGGTTAAGTTGCAGCAAAGTATCATTAATATATACCAATATTTAATTATGGTAATTTTCACTATTTACACTTTAAAAATGAAAAATATCGGTATATATTAACGATAATTGTATTAACGAAAACAGACACCCATTTTTCCTTGCGCCCCTATTTCATGCACGCCTTAGGTTTGACCTTATAGAATCCAGTTTCTGAGGCCTCAGGGACTTCTTGCATTGCTGTGTAAAGTAGGTGGCATTTTACACAAATACGCTGCCCCTGCGATGCTCTGCTTTGCTGCGCTGCCCTTATTCAGTTACACAGAAATGCATGCAGCAGCGATGTCTCAGGTCCCTGCGTATCACACGCTGATACTGAAATCCCTCAGCCACGCGACAATGTCCTCACAGAGGCATTCCAGGAATCCTCACACACACACATGTAAATAAACAAAGCACCAGACATAGTGTTGGGCGGGTAAACAGAAATGGTGGTTCTGCTGCGTTGGCTGTGGGCAGTAAAGTGGGCAGAGGGACAGCCATCTGCACTCCCTTCATCCTGCAGCACAACAGCTAATTACTGCTAGTTAGAGTTGAAATCATTGAAGTGTACAGCCATAGTGAACAAGTGCCATCTTGCCATGAAATTCCACACCGAGATTGATTAATTACTCGGCTGCATATGTTGCAGGTCAAGGAGTGAAGCACCGCGGGCTTAATGCACAAGATCCCTCTTGATTAAAATATCGATGCATTAACAAAACAAAAAAACACCACAAGCAATGCAGCTCCCGTTTCCTATGTCCCATGATCCTTTGCAAGCAAACATGGTACTTTCTCCACATAGATTATCCATCCAAAGCAAATGTTGATTTGTTTGGAAAGTGATGACTGAACGATACACAAAATGGAGGCAAGACCCATCTGCTGTATGGGATAGTGTTTGTTTTTTTAAGGAGACCAGGTGGCTAATGGATATGCTTGTTGATTATTCAATGAGAAAATGCATAGAGCCATGACAAGTCTAGCCGGATAGGAATGAAATAAAGAATCCTGTATACAATATGGAACGCTCCAACAAAAGTAGATTAGATGACTGCTTGTTGGCATTGTTGAAGGCAGAGGGGTCATTTGGGAAGCACAAAAGATACAGAAGCTACAGCTCATTATATGTTCAGGTGTTTCTGTGCCTATAGCCATTATACCCACATGTGATGTGTGAACATAAGGAGGAATATGAGGAGCTGTCTGTACTGCCAGTCTCCTCCCTCATTTCCTGATGAAATGGTTGTTTGGTTCTTCAGGTTGTGCTTTGGATCCTACAGGAGTAAGTGATTTACCAATGTTTTGTTGTCATTGTTGTAGGTTATCTTGAAGTATTACAGCTGAAATAAAGTATAACATATTGCAAATAAAAAAGGTTCAGTATGTCAAATGTATTAAAGGGAACCTGTACTGAGTAAAATTATTTAAAATAAACACATGAGGTAACTTCAAATGAGCATTCCATAGTTACCTTGCCATCAGTTCCTTTCAGAAGCTCACCATTTTCTTCTGACAGTGATCCCTTCCAGTTCTGACAACATTTTATCAGAACTGAAATATATCAGTTGCTGTCAGTTATATATCAGTTGCTGTCAGTTACAGCTGAGAGGAGAACTGATGTGTCCATGTTTCCCTATGGCTCAAGTGGGCGATATTACAGTCTAACTATGTGCTGACCAGGAAGCAGTTATGGGGTAATGGCCATTTTCAAAATGGAGGACTGAGAATTCCATTGATCACAGCTGACAAATGGGACGCAGGAGAGGAGAAAGAGATTGATGAGTAGACTACACGGGAGGTAAGTATGACTTGTGTATGGTTATTTTGACTTTTAATTTTCAGTTCAGGTTTTCTTTAAGGTAATTGTACTGGTTCTCCAAACACCTATTCAACTGAACTGATGCTCACTAACAGGGGTGTAGCAATATCCATAATAGGCTGGAGCAGAGGGAGCCCATTCGATACTTATTGTATTTACCATTAACTTTTTTTTGTTTCTCCACCCCCTGATTTTGTCTCAATGCACATAAACTATGTGCAGTGTTGAATGCATGGGAATGTAAGTTACTCAATTTGTTCATATCCATAGGGTAGGGGCAGGTGGCATTGTTTAAGAGTGCCGCCATCTGAGGGCCCCATGAAAGTTTTGCTATGGGGCCCCATGATCTCTAGCTACACCACTGCTCACTAGGATCCAGAGGCTTCCCCCTCACGAGGTAAGTACCCCGGGGCACTTTTGTCCCTTACAGGTTTACTTTAACTGTATTAATACATTCATCGGTATTGAATGGCTCATTAAGAGTAGAGTCTATGAAATGTAAGGAAATCCTCTATTTTTTTCAAAAGGGGTTGTCCTGATCACCAAGATTATATTATTATTATTATTATTATGTATTTATATAGTGCCAACATCTTACACAGCACTGTACAGTATACAGTATATTGTCTTGTTATATAGCTTGATGTAATATTTATTTTAGCAATACGCTTCCATGCACGTGGTCGCTCCGATCACAGGAAGTGAGCGTCACTTCCTGCTTGGCTAGCTGCCAGACGGGGATTATCGCATACTAACACAGTAATCCCCGAAGGTCTGTTTTTGGTGGGGCAGTGTGGCCCCGCTACCACCAATCCGCAGTATGAAACTGGCCTTACTCTTTTTTTCTCTTTTTCTTGAAACTGCACTGTCATATCTAGCTTGCTTTGTAAACACATGTAAGCACAGCATAGATCGTATTTCAGCAGCTTTTGAACGGGGTTGAGGTGTATTTCCCTTCTCAGCCTCTCAGGCTGTAGACAGCATAATAAACACAGAGCAGTGGGTAAATGTAATTTGATTGTGTGGCTGACAATCCCGCTTAAATCACATTTAAATATATGAACAGTGACACTTTAAAACCTGAGACTGCTCCACATCATATTAAATCCCTACAACCTAAAACTCTATTTCCCTTTGGTGTAATGTACATAACAGTGATATTTCTCCATCCTCTCACCTAGCATTGAGTACCCGCCTCCTCTCCTCATCCATTCCAGCCCATGTCCTCAGGAGCCCCGCGCCTTGCTTTTATCTGCAGCCTTATGATGACAGACTAAGCCTTAAAAAGTAATCGGTCATCTTAGATATGATACATTATTGTCTTTACAAAGTGCTTCCACCAAGAACTAACATGAAAAATGCGAGACTCGCCTTCATCGCCAAGTTGTTATATTAAAAAAGAGGAAAATAGATGGCCTGGTGTATATTCTTCCAGGTTTCTCCTTAAATGTATTCTACTTTGCTCATCTCTCATAGCGAGTCCTGGCATAAAGCGGCTTTCTCACGCACGCCGATCTGACTACTCAGATAACTAATGCCGAAGTTTAACAGAAGCTTTTAGTGTCCTGTCTGACAACTTCCACATGGGCTCTATATCATGAAGACGCATTAACAGAAACTTCACAGCAATTAGCAGCCAGTAAACAAAACAGCAACATGCTAAAAGTTCAGTGCAAGATGATGGGACCACTGTAGAGATGGCAGTGCCTAAAGGGGCACAAATTAACTGAAAAACTTGTTTAACAAATCATGCACAAGAAATTACTTATTTAGCTCACCTATCAAAAACACAAACTGGCACAGACACTCTCTCTCTCCTTCCCTGACTGCCATACACAGCACCTGCATGTTGGCTGTGATCATGCTGACAGAGGAGACTGCAGGAGGGGTGGAGCCCTATCCTGCCTGTGTGTGCTCCTCCCCGACCTATCTACTGCATCATTGTCTGTAACCTAAACTAATGTCCAGCGCTGCGTAATATGTTGGCGCTTTATAAATACAATAAATAAAAATGTAAGAATACATTCTTCTGATTTCCATCTTTACTGTTTCTCTGTGATGCCAAAAGTGACATAATAATAATAATAATAATCCAAACATTTGTACAGCACTTTTCTCCTGTCGGACTCAAAGCGCTCAAAAGCTTCAGCCACCGGGACGCACTCAAGAGACCACCCTGCAGTGTTAGGGCCTGTACACACTGAAAAACGCAAGCAAGATCGCAAGTGCATGCGTTTTTAAAATCGCAAGTGCATGTAGTTTTAAAAACGCATCGTATTCGTTTTTAAAAACGCTTGCGCTTTTGCCTGCATTTTTGATGCGTCTGCGTTTTTCTTGTAATTGCTGATTGGCTAAAGAATCCTTTGTTTTTTTTTCTAGTTTACATTTCAACAGGAATCAGGAAATTGCAGAGTCTTCTGAGATACTGACTTCTGAAATACGCAGGCAAAAACGCAAGCGCATGCGTTTTTAATGCTTTTCAAGCGATGCGCTTAAAAAAGCGCAGCAGGCACTGTGATTGCATTTTTCTAAAAACGCATCGCACCAGTGTGTACGAGTCATCACGATTTTCATTATTTTTCAAAAGACCTTGCGATTTTAAAAACGCATGCGTTTTTAAAAACGCAGTGCAAGCGCAGCAGTGTGTACAGGCCCTTAGGGAGTATTGCCTTGATTGAACTCTTTACTGAATAGGTACTGACTCTAGCCAGGCATACAAGTCTCGCCACCGGGAGACTTGGGTGCAGGATACAGCCGATATACTGCTCACCCTGCTCCTGCACAAGTCCCGGGCGGTGATAATTACTATTCCCCCTCCAGGTCCAAGTGGATGGTAGGGAATGATGTAATACAGCTTCCAGCTATTGCTGGCGGCCGAATTACAGTGTTTTAAAAGTAACTTCAGCTCCGTCTTCTGACGGCATTGAAGTTACTCTCTGTGCTCTGCTATAGCCAGGGCCGGCCCGCTCATGAGGCGGGGTGAAACTTTTGCCTCAGGCGGCACAATTCTAGGGGCGGCACCCGCCTGTCCGTGGGTGCGAGGAGCCGGCCGCCGAGCTGCAGGGGTAGCGGGCAGGACGGGGGTATTGGGCCTAGCGGCGGGGTGGGGGGTCGGACCCCCCCCCTCCCTTGCCTGGGTCCCCCGATCTGCGCTCCCCTCCAGCCTTAAATAGTTAAGAAGCAGCCGCTACTCGTAAGAGTCACGGGCGGGGAGGACTCACCTCTTCCTTGTTCCAGCGTGCGCTCCACTGGCGTCACTTCCTGCAACGCTGGAAGTGTTTTTCAAAATTTGCCTCAGGCGGCAAAAAGTCTAGGGCCGGCCCTGGCTATAGCCATAATTCCTATTACAGTCTATGGTGGCGCCGGCTGCGCCCAAATCTCCTGCGCGCTAATAGACGTGTTCACTGGCCAGGATTTCCCACATTAAAGGTGGAGTTTTGGTTTTTTTTTTGCTTCAGGCTTGCTTGAAATGATAAGAATAAGAGCTCGTTTCTATATGCAGCACAGAAGCCGTGCGTCAGCCTGGCTCGCCATTGCACGTGACTCCCCCGGAGGCGGCACTTGCAATCCAATTCATTATAATTAATGGTATCGAGGGTGTAATCGCCCCAAAATACAGGCAACCATGCACTGCGATTCAGTGGTGAATTGCAGCGCATATATGGAATCAGAGAATGCAGTCTATGCACTGTCTGATGTCCCTGTGATCGCGTTTCCATAAGTGCAGCCAAATATAGAAACGAGCCATAAGGTTTATAGAGAATTAAACACATTTTCAGTAGAAAAATACATATATTTACATCGATCTGTGCATAATGCTAGGTACACACCATACAATTTTCTGTTAGATTTTCTCTTATGCTGGGTACACACGATGAGATTTCCCGTTCGATTTGCGGATCGATTCGATTAAATCAAACATGTTCGATTGGATTTCGATCGTTTTTTTCATGATAGGTATGCAAAATCGATGGAAAAAACGATCGAAATCCAATCGAACATGTTTGATTTAATCGAATCGATCCGCAAATCGAACGGGAAATCTCATCGTGTGTACCCAGCATTAGATTTACCTGCCAGATAGCTTTTTTCCATGTTGTAGGTGAATCTAACAGAAGAATCTAACAGAAAATTGTATGGTGTGTACCTAGCATAGACCTAAAAGGTGTACAAATAAGGGAAAAAGAGGGACAGATAAATTTGTTTCCCAAAGAGGGACTGTCCCTCTGAAAAAGGGACAGTTGGGAGCTATGGTCCATGTAACATAGGTCAAAATAGTCAATAAGATGCAATCAATTCTGGAAAACTGGATGCAGCTTGGAATAGGAGCAATAAAAAATGGCAGAAAGTGCATTTGCATGTCCCTGTGCCAAGCTGCACACAATATGCATATATTTCCATGCAGGCCACCTCATGTGATCATTTCACGGAGACCAATCCATACTTGGCAAGGCTGGTGGTGGTGGGGGGAGGGGCGCTCGCAGGTGTACATTAATGAAAGAAATCAGCTAATTAAGGATAATTAAAATTATTTTGACTATACAGCATAATGAACAGGAGCACGTGACATCATTTAATATCTGTTAATGTTCAGCCCAAGTTAATAAGGAGCAATTAGGGATGTTCTAAATAGCATCCTGCAAATTACTCAGAAAAAAAAATTGAGGATGAAGTAATGACAACGCTAAATTATCCCCTTTTTCCGGATGTTCTCATAGAACTAGCAGGGACTAGAGAAAGGTCAATATTAATAGGATTATTAAGCTAAATGTTTAAGTAGAGAGCCTGGAGAGAGAAGGAGAGAAAGAGGCAAAAAGATCACTACAAAGGAATCGTTAAGAGAAATGATGGAAAACCTGAAAGAATGTAAAAGTGATCTCCTCGCAACAGCAAAACAGAGAATGCAGATCCAGGGTATGTAAAACGTGTTACCTGTAAAAAATGTGTTACCTCAGGATATGTGACATAAGTGACCTAAGGATGTGTGTGAAATGTGTTACCTCAGGATATGTGAAATGTGTTACTTCAGGATATGTGAAATGTCTTACGTCAGGATATGTGAAATGCGTTACCTCAAGATATGTGAAATGTTTTACCTGTGAAATGCGTTACAACAGTATATGTGAAATGCGTAACCTCAGGATATGTGACATAAGTTACCTCAGGATATGTGAAATGCGTTACCTCAGGATATGTGACATAAGGTAACAGACCAATGGGGATCAGGAGGATCCCCATTGGATGATAAGGAACCAATGGGGAGCCTTGGAGGGAAGTGTAACTGCTTGCCGACCACGTCACGCCGATGTACGTGGCCGCAGCGGCAGCCCCAGGACCGCCTAACGCCGATTTGCGTAAAGCCCTGGGGCTTGCTTTTGCAGGAGATTGCGCATGCCACTCTGCCTTCAGCCTACCAGCGGCGATCACCGTCTTTTCACTCGGTACAGTGCTGCGATCTAAGGTAGCACTGTACTGTGTGACACGGCTGTCCCCTCCAGGGGATCAGAGGTGATCGGCTGTCGTAGGCTGAAGCCTATGACAGCCGGTCACAGTGATTGGCTGGTGGGAGGAGGAAGGGCAGGTTTAGAAAAAAATACAATAAAATAAGGAAATTTATTATAAAAATAATGTAATAAATATTTGTAAAAAAAAAAACACTGGGGGAGCGATCAGACCCCCCCCCCCCCCCCAACAGAGAGCTCTGTTGTTGGGGAGAAAAGGGGGGAGGGGAATCACTTGTGTGCTGTGTTGTGCAGCCCTGCAGCGAGGCCTTAAAACTGCAGTGGCCCTTTTTAAGAAAAATCTCCTGATCTTTAGGGGGTTTAACACTGCGGTCCTCAAGAGGTTAAAGATGCTTTGGCTCTCAGCTATACTAAGTATAGCTGAGAGCAGTTCAGCAGGGGCAGCATGTATAGTGGCAGCCAGTGGAGATCTTTAATCAATTTCAGAAGATCGCAAGACAGGGGATATTGGCGTGGGACATTTCCGAGGATATTGGTGTGGGAACATTTTTTTAAAGGTACAGGAAAGTAGTTATGGTTAATTAAGAATATTAAAATACTTTTCTCATGGTTGTGTTTTTATTTCATTTAACCCTTTGTGGAAATGGGTAAGGTGTACTTTGTACCCCTATACTCATTTCTCCTGGGAGGGGGGCAGGCATCTGGGGTCCCCTTCTTAAAGGGGACTCCCAGATGACACCATGAACCCCCTGCCAGGGAGTCGTCACCCCCACCTCCTCCTGGGGCACCAGAGGTGGGGAAGAGCCCCTTGTCCATGGATTGCACAGGGCTCCCGGGGAGGGGAAGGCTTGGCCGCCCTCCCCCCGGAGCACCCCCATACCATGGACCCAGGGCCGTTTCTACGGTCGTGCGGCCCGTGCGGGCACCCTGAGCGCTGCTGGGAGGGGGGCGCTGTGATAGAGGGGGGAGCCGCAGCCACGGGGAGGGCAGCCCGACCTCTCCCTCCCTTCTACTCCCCGGGCCGCCCTCCGTGCGATCTCCCCTTGGACTGCAGAATAATGCAGCAGGGAAGCGCTATAGAAAACTACTTACCTCCCTGGTTCCAATCACTGCTCTCTCGCCGCCAGTCTCCTCTCTCTCCATAGACGCTGATACACACACACGCTGCTTCCGGCTAAACAGGAAGCAGCGTGTGTGTGTATCAGCCTCTATGCAGAGAGAGAAGACTGGCGGCGAGAGAGCAGCGATTGGAACCAGGGAGGTGAGTAGTTTTCTATAGCCCTTCCCTGCTGCATTACTCTGCAGTCCGAGGGCGGCCCGGGGAGTGGGTGGGAGGGAGGGAGAGGTCGGGCTGCCCTCCCCGTGGCTGCAGATCCCCCCTCCATCATGGGGGGCACCTACCTAACCTATATTGGGGCAGCTACCTATCTAACCTATCCTGGGGGGCACCTACCTATCTAACCTATACTGGGGGGCAGCTACCTATCTAACCTATACTGGGGGGCACCTACCTAACCTATATTGGGGCAGCTACCTATCTAACCTATCCTGGGGGGCACCTACCTATCTAATCTATACTGGGGGGCAGCTACCTATCTAACCTATCCTGGGGGGCACCTACCTAATCTAACCTATACTGAGGGGGCAGCTACCAAATCTAACCTATACTGAGGGGGCAGCTACCTAATCTAACCTATACTGAGGGGGCAGCTACCTAATCTAACCTATACTGGGGCAGCTACCTATCTAACCTATCCTGGGGGGCACCTACCTATCTAACCTATCCTGGGGGGCACCTACCTATCCTGGGGGGGCACCTACCTATCTAACCTATCCTGGGGGGCACCTACCTATCTAACCTATCCTGAGGGGCAGCTGCCTAATCTAACCTATACTGGGGGGCACCTACCTAATCTAACCTATACTGTAGGGCACCTACCTAATCTAACTTATACTGGGGGGCAGCTACCTAATCTAAAGTATACTCGGGGGCACCTACCTAATATAACCTATACTGGGGGGCACCTACCTAATCTAACCTATACTGTAGGGCACCTACCTAATCTAACTTATACTGGGGGGCAGCTACCTAATCTAAAGTATACTGGGGGGCACCTACCTAATCTAACCTATACTGGGGGCCAGCTACCTAATCTAACCTATACTGGGGGGCAGCTATCTAACCTATACTGGGGGCAGCTACCTATCTAACCTGTACTGGGGGGCACCTACCTATCTAACCTATACTGGGGGGCAGCTACCTATCTAACCTGGGGGGCACCTACCTAATCTAACCTATACTGAGGGGGCAGCTACCTAATCTAACCTATACAGGGGGGCACCTACCTATCTAACCTATACTGGGGGGCAGCTACCTATCTAACCTATAGTGGAAGCATTAACTTATCTAACCAGTATTGGGGGCACTTACCTACCTAGCTAGCCTATACAGGTGACAACTATACTGGCTACCTATATTGGAGGCATCTACCTAACCTATACTGGGGGCATCTACCTATCTAACCTATGCTGGGGGCAACTATTCTGGCTACCTATATTAGAGGCACCCACCTAGCTAACCTAAATTTATACCGAGGATGCCTGCCTATCTAACCTATACTGGGGGCAACTATACTGGCTACCTATACTGGAGGCAACTATACTGGCTCACCTATGCCTGGCTACCTATGCTGGGGGGACATATAACTGGCTTCCTATACTGGGGTACCTATTCTTGGGGAATCTATACTGAGTGCAACTAGACCTGGCTAACCTATACTGCGGGCACCGGCACCCATAGCTTGCTGCGGTGGGGGGCGCAATTTTTACACCCTCGCCCTGGCTGCATTTTAGCCTAGAAACTGCACTGCATGGACCATGAGGGCTGGTATAACTCAGGGTGCAAAGCCCCAGTCGGCCGGGGCTCTGCATTCTGGCTATTCCAGTCTGCATGGGGGACAAAAGGTTAAATATGCTTGGTAGGGGTGACCCCACATCAATTTTTTTTTATTTCCCACTTTCTAAACATAAAAAAACAGTGATGGATGCGCAGCCGCACGCAGCACTGCAGATGCAGCCTTTTGGATGTAATAGCAACGTCCAAAAGGTGAAAGTAGTTAAAGACAAGACACCTAAAGTGAGAGGGATATGGAGGCTGCCATATTTGTTTCCTTTTAAACTATACTAGTTGCCTGGTCTGTCCTGCTGATCTCTTTGCCTGCAGTATTGTCTGAGTTACAACCCTGAAACAAGCATGTGACTTATCCAGTCAGACTCCAGTCAAACATCTACTCTGCATGCTTGTTCAGGGTTTACTGAAAGTATTCGAGGCAGAGGATCAGCAGGACAGCCAGGCAACTGGTATTGTTTAAAACGAAAGACATATGCAGCATCTACTCTGGATATGCTTTAATCTATTTCAATCCAATACACTGCTAAGCAATAAAATTACCACCTTTCCAAATCAAGTTAGTCCTAATTTTAACAGATTTTTGTTCAATAGGATTATTTTATCGAACATGCAAGTGATCAAAATAAAAATCTTATAGTGAGGTCGGAAAGAGGGACACCTTTAAGACACACCCTTGACACACCTCCAGACACGCCCTCCGCCCCACTCCCCATCATGCATACCACTAACAATTCATAAACAAAAGACATAGTTTTATCATTCAAACCACACTGGTCCTTTTGCATCATTATATTAACATTTAAAAACAAGAAATATATCAGTTTAAAGTGTACCAGAGACGAAGCACTCTCATGAATTTTACAATATATATCAGTGGGAACATTAGAGAAAACACCTACCCTGCTCTCTGTTTCATCTTTCACTGCTCAGCTGCGTACGAGAGGAATCGGCGCAGGAGACTTGGGCGCAGGATACAGCCTGTATCCTGCTCCTGCACAAATTCCCATTGATTTTAAATACTATTCCCCCTCCAGGCAACCATGGATGGTGGGAAATGAAATAATTCAGCTCCAGCAATAGTATTTTATAAGTAACTTCAGCTCCTTCTTCTGACGGCGCTGAAGTTACTCACTGTTGCACCCAAGTCTCCTGCGCTGGAATGGCAGTGTTTGGCTCAGCCTGCTTGTTATCAGCCCTGATAAAATCCCTGACTGAGCATTCAGTCTGGCTTTGCTCAGGAATCATTATAGCTGAGTCTGTCTTCTCTGATGTCTTTTCAAGCCCAAGCCTGTCCCCTTCTGGCTGTGCTTTCCTGTTCTGTATACTTGCAGCATCACAGAGAGCTGTGATGAGATGGGAGGAGCTGCTAATGTAAGGGTATATTGAAAAAACTTTTTTTTAATCTATATTTGTTAGTCATAAGAGGTTTTTAGAAATGGTGATTTCATTTTGCACACGGCCCACTAAATAATATGCTTTTCTGATGAACTGTGTTTTGCATGAAGTTCTAGTTTAAAAATAACCCCCAAAAAACAGCACTCCAGAGCGGCGAAAATACCAGGTATAGCATTTATTTTGTAAAATCTATCGGGGGATATGCTTATTTTGTGCCCAACCGTTTATCTCTGGTTTCCTTTAAATGATGGCAATAAAGTTTAGAGTCAATAAGACAGATTTTTTAATAGAAAAATAAACATATTTTCATTGACCTGTACAACATCAGTCCTGAAAGAGGGACATTTAGGAAGCAAGAGGGATTTAGTTCCCAAAGAGGGACTGTCCCTCCGAAAAAGGGACAGTTTAGAGCTATGTAGGGGGTGGGGGATTTTAGGATCATTAGACCGTGAGCCTATTTGAGGCCAATGCCAGAATTCACATATTCAGTGTAGACCGCAGAGCACTCTAGGAACACGTCAGTGATGTATAAATATGTAAAATAAATAAGGCCTCTTTGAGACGGGAGGCTGAACTGCATGTTTGTCAGGCAGCTCAGCCTCCCAGCTGCCGTCCACAATAGCCATTCGAGTGCAATTAAAATGCAGCTGAATGGCAGCATTTGAAACACCACATGTGTCAGTGATTGACATGCGGCGGTGATATAACACAGCAGAGAACCCTGACATGTCACATGTGAGCATGACTGTGGCCACGCTATGAGTTGGGTCACCTGTCCAGCACCGGTACCGAGCAGAGTAGAAGTGTACAGCCAGTGCACGAGAGCAGCTGACAGGCGGTGAGACCAAAATCTGATGGAAATTGAGACGAGTGCTCCAGATCTGCTAATCATGGTGGAGTATCAGTCAGTGGCACAGGGATCAACATAGCAACCAAAGCGGCCTCTATGGGGCCCGTAGCCACAAGACGGCCCACCGGTCCTTGCTACCCCTATTTTTTTCTTCTTTCTTTCATTCATGCCATTAATGCAGCCTTGACCGTCAGCAGTGGTTGTTGGTCTATGAGGATTCCCGCTGGGTTGGGGGGTGGTCATTATGGTTAGATTTCTTTGGGGGTGTCGGGGGCCCAATAAACAAATTTGCTATTGTGCCAAGTCATCTCTAGCTACACTCCTGATGTCAGTACTGTGTTCAATAAACTGGTTAAGGGCCATACTGCGTTTTTTGTTTTTGCTTTTCGTTTTGTTTTTATTAATAATAGTATTTGTTATTATGCTCTAAAATTTATAGTCATGTGCAGAAACATGATGAATTCCTTTTCTGGGAAAAAAAATCTGTTTAAACATGTGTTTGCATTTGTCATGATTCTACCCACATATGCAATGAATTGAAGCTCAGAGGCTACATTGACATGTGCTGGCAGTCTATGAGGAACAGAAGATCATAGCTTGTGAAATCTCACTGCTTGTGGAGTGCTAGTCTTTCCCTTGCATGCCTGCAGTACCTCTTCCCACCACTAGCTCCTCACACATTCCACACTGCGCTCTATGAATGGGTGCATACATCTGCTAGCAATGTTCTGCATGAAATACTGTAAAATCCCCGTGACATGGAATAATGGCCAGTATCAGAGTTAAACCAGAGGAATGCCATGGAAGTCTGTTAAGACTTGAAATATACTGTAATCTCCGGGGAATGGCTGTGTTTATCGCTGGGTCATGGAATAGACTCCCAGTAACTGGATGAAACAGCAATCAGCTCCATCCTAAGCTTATTCCTAGTATGAATATTTGTATAATAATGCAGAACCACATTACACTGTCATGCATCCATGTTCATATAAAGAATAGGGATGTGGAAAATTTCCGCGGAGTACCGATTCTCAAGTTTCCGATCAGAATTGGGCTTACCACAATATTAATCTGAAATCGGAAATGGGTCACGGAAATCTTTATTCTGCGGAACTATCGCATTACCGCAACTTGGGAACTTTAGCCCTATCACAGAACTCAAAAGCATTAGACCAATCACAGGCTGCAGAAGGTTTCCAAGGAATTTGGAATACCGTGGAAATTTCAGACCAATCAGAAGACTCGGTAAAACTCGGTAGTATCCAAGTCTTGTGATTGATCTAAAATTTCCATGGTATTCTGATTTCTGTGGTTAACTACTGAATTCTCTGATTGGTCCAATACTACCGAATATTTCCAGATTTCGAGTGTCGTGATTGGCCTAAAATTGGAAATCAAGGAGAATGCCAACGCATACCACTAAGGCTAGCCACACTTGCGCCACGGTGAGGCAAACCTCCGTGCAAGTGACCTAACCTAGATGTAAAACCTTGGGAGCAGCTAAGCAAAAAAAAATGTGTAACTTACATTTTGTGGGACAGCGAGGAGAATGCCAGCGCATACCACTAAGGCTGCATCTGAAATGACAACCAGCTCATGTGTGCAGCACCTAAATAGGCTTTCTGCACACTTCGCATCTGCATTGAATGCGAAGTGTGCAGAAAGCCTATTTAAGTGCTGCACACGACCTGGTTGTCATTTCAGATGCAGCCTTAGTGGTATGCGCTGGCATTCTCCTCGCTGTCCCACAAATTGTAAGTTACACATTTTTTATGTTTAGCTGCTCCCAAGGTTTTAAATTTAGGTTAGGTCACTTGTACGGAGGTTTGCCTCACCGTGGCGCAAGCGTCTACTACTTTATACTTTGCATGCAAACTATATTGGAAGCTAAAGTTCCTACTAGTGTAATAAATGTTAGCATTGTTTTGGATGCAGGGCATGCATTTTTCAGTCTAATAAAGGCGGTGTATGCCTATGCGTTTAACCATTCAATTGCAGCATGTGTTTAGGGATGCGCAGCCTTCCCCCCACTTTTTTCTTAACCCTAAAATTGGAAATACTTGGAAGTATTTGGTCAGATAATTCAGTAGTGTATCAAAGATGTCCACAAAACAACTTTTCTTTTTATAATTTACATAACTCAAAAAACCCTTTCCGTGGAAATTGGTATCTGAAATTCAGTAATCGGCATTTCTGGTAATCGGAATTTCTGTGGAATCCGAAATTAGCATTTCCGACCATCCCTAATAATAAAATCCTCCAAGTGTGTTATTTCAAACTGAAGCAGGTAATTTGGGTGCTGGTGGCTGCCTGGTAAAATCAGCGTCGCATAGATCACCATGTTAGTTGTGGCCATGCCAGCACCCTGAGGGATAATTTAATAATTCAGAGGGGTAATTGAAGTATTATGACCATAAACAGTGGTCAGGTCATGTTATAGGTGTACTGTATAGTATACAGTAAATAGAATTATATTATGAACATATCAATAGGTCAGACCGGTCAAGTACATTTCAGAAATGCCAATAAACTTAATGCGTGCTATCTGAACACCTTAAATTTATCAAGGTTTTGTGAATATACCCCCAGGGTGAGCTGAACCGCAGGGGTGGTGGGTCCATGATTGTTACACTGACACACTGGATTGTTATATTGGGGTCATGTTCAGGGCCGGATTTCTGGAAAGGCCACAAAGATCCAGGCCTTGGATGGCTGCAGCCCAAAGAGGCACCTGGACATGAGATGGGGTAGCTACATATAAAGGAGGAGGCTGAAACTTGGGAGCAGCATATGAAAAAGGGAAGCTGGTGCTCAAGGCCAGATTTACTGTATACTCTTTGTGCCCCTAGGCCAAGTATGTTGTGGTTCCCCTTTTTTCGAGCACCAGCACCCCTCCTAGTGCATGTGCAGCCCCCTCTTCCATGTGTATCATCCATGTATAGCAGCCCCTGTATCTCATGAACAACTCCCTTGATCATCAAATTTCCTTTTTCATGAATTACTCCCCATTTGGAGCCTCCTCTTTCATATGTAGCAACCCTTCTTTCATGTCCAGGTGCCACCTTAGGCTGCAGCCACCCAAGGCCCAGGCCTCTGTGGCCTTTCCAGAAATCCAGCCCTGCTGGTGCTCAAAGGAGCGAACCTTAGAGAAAGGGGCTGCTATACATGGATGATACACATGGAAGGGGGCTGCTCATGAAATGAGAGGGGCGCTGCTGCACATGAAAGAGGAGCCACAACATACTTGGCCAAGGGGTACAAAAAGTATAAATTCGGCCTTGATCGTGTTCAGTGATCACTAGTCTATATTCCAGAGTCCATATGAAGCACAGCAAATTGTGCTATAATCAAGTCATTATTTCCCATGATCAGGTCATGCGCTACACAGACAGCCTTAAATATAGTATTATGGTCAAGACCAATAGTCTGGCTATATTGGAAAAGTCAGTATTCTGTTTCTATACGGATTATTATAGAATTCCATTACACCTATTCTGAGTGTTCATGCTGAAGCCATGCTGTAAAATATTACAGAATAATAGAATATGATGTTTTGTTTGATGATTTGCACCATATTAGGCTCCATGTAGTTTTCCATCTCTGGACACAGTGTAATAAAATAGTAAAATGATCCCGGGCAGTGGTCAGGCCATGTTGGAAGGCACAGTGATTTATGTCTGTACAGAAGGTAATAGAATTGCAGTTCAGATCATGTCCTGTAGTCATGTCACACCGGAGGTCTATGCATGGAAAATGTAACAGAACTGTATTATTATTATGGCCTTGTCCCACAGAATTGCATTGTTTTGTGCACCTGTGTAACAGGATTGCATTATGACCATGTTTGTTGGTCAGGTCACACTGGGACTGTATACTGCTCTTTGTATAGATATAACAGAATTCTATTATAGCCCTAGCAATCAGGTCACACTGGGACTGTGTACTGCTCTTTGTATAGATATAACAGAATTGTATTGTGGCCATGCCTAGCAATCAGGTCACACTGGGACTGTGTACTGCTCTTTGTAGAGATATAACAGAATTGTATTACGGCCATGCAATCAGGTCACACTGGGACTGTGTACTGCTCTTTGTATAGATATAACAGAATTGTATTACGGCCCTAGCAATCAGGTCACACTGGGACTGTGTACTGCTCTTTGTATAGATATAACAGAATTGTATTACGGCCATGCAATCAGGTCACACTGGGACTGTGTACTGCTCTTTGTATAGATATAACAGAATTGTATTACGGCCCTAGCAATCAGGTCACACTGGGACTGTGTACTGCTCTTTGTATAGATATAACAGAATTGTAATACGGCCATGCAATCAGGTCACACTGGGACTGTGTACTGCTCTTTGTATAGATATAACGGAATTGTATTACGGCCCTAGCAATCAGGTCACACTGGGACTGTGTACTGCTCTTTGTATAGATATAACGGAATTGTATTACGGCCCTAGCAATCAGGTCACACTGGGACTGTGTACTGCTCTTTGTATAGATATAACGGAATTGTATTACGGCCCTAGCAATCAGGTCACATTGGGACTGTGTACTGCTCTTTGTATAGATATAACAGAATTGTATTATGGCCCTAGCAATCAGGTCACACTGGGACTGTGTACTGCTCTTTGTATAGATATAACAGAATTGTATTATGGCCATGCCTAGCAATCAGGTTACACTGGGACTGTGTACTGCTCTTTGTATAGATATAACAGAATTGTATTACGGCCCTAGCAATCAGGTCACACTGGGACTGTGTACTGCTCTTTGTATAGATATAACAGAATTGTATTATGGCCATGCAATCAGGTCACACTGGGACTGTGTACTGCTCTTTGTATAGATATAACAGAATTGCATTATGGCCCTAGCAATCAGGTCACACTGGGACTGTGTACTGCTCTTTGTATAGATATAACAGAATTGTATTACGGCCATGCAATCAGGTCACACTGGGACTGTGTACTGCTCTTTGTATAGATATAACAGAATTGTATTATGGCCATGCCTAGCAATCAGGTCACACTGAGTGGAACAGCATTGGATATTGTATATTTGTATAGAATATAATACCATTGTGTTATGATTATGTCTTGAGCTCAGGATGAAGGTTGAAGAGACATATTATTTATTATATTCTGTTTTTAAGGCTTCAAAGAAAATGGGGCATAGTTCATCTATTTACAAGCTTATACAGTATGTTTTACTATTTAGTACAGAGAATTGTACTTAGCATTGATCTATAACTGTACAGCGCATAGCCTTATGTTTGACAAGTATAGTAAAGCAGAAATATAAATCGGATTGTGTTTGATTAATTCAAACCAGCGCTATTAGCTTGAAGCTGATAGGTTGTCATGGGCAACAACAATCATATTTCTGAAGACACCTTTCATCCAAGCAGGTTTCTTATTAAAGGGGCACTATGGTGAAAAATTGTAAAATGTAAAATGAGCAAACATAAAAAAATAAGAAGTATGTTTTTTCCTGAGTAAAATGAGCCATGTTGTCTCCTATGTTGCTGTCACTTACAGTAGGTAGTAGAAATCTGACAGGTTTTGGACTAGTCCATCTCTTCATGGGGGGATTCTCAGGGATTCATTTATTTTCGAAAGCACTTAGTGAATGGCAGTTGCTCTGTCCAACTGCCAAAAAACTGTATAGCGAGCAGGGAAGCTGGCCAGCATAATTGTTTAAACCCTTTTTAGGGAATATCTTTATAAAGAATAAAATTATGGCTCATTTTACTCTGGAAAAAACATAGTTCTTATTTGTCTATGTTTGCACATATTTTAAATTTTACAATTTTTGCCATAGTGCCCCTTTAAAGTGAACCTCTGTTGGAAATTTCAAAGTGAAATAAGAGCCAGAAGGACACTTACTATGACTGTTCCCCCTCTTTTGTTACCCAATGTAGCAATAGTTGACCACTTTATTAAAGTGGACCTGAACTCTAGCACAGGACACAAGGAAAATAGAGAGAAATGTACCCTGTGTGTTTTTAGAGATAGGAGCCGGTCTAATTCCCCTTCATCTTCAAATAATCACTAGTGTAATGTGATCTCTCAGCTGTGTCACCACAGAAATTTCGGCAGTCCTCGGCAGACACAGCTAATATGTAAACACAGTTGCTTATCTTTTGGAGCACAGAGGAAGTTCTGAGTTCAGGTCCACTTTACACAGCAGGTAAGCATTGTGGTAGCTCTGGAATGGAGCAAACTGTGGCTGGCACTGCACTACTTCTCTCTTTACCTCTCCTCTCTGAGATAGGCTGGCTCAGTGTCACAGGTAGCAGCAGAGTACCCCTCAGGCTACACTATGATGCTCCTCCCACTGACAGATGGCACAATCTCTCAGCAGTCTTTGCAAAGGCAGGAAACTGCCATGGCAGTTTATCAAAAAGGGGTGTGGCTAACCAACAAAACCTGGATTTTATGCCACAGGTGGTCGGTAATAGACATTTTTTCCGGCTACTCTGTTACACCTCCTGCAGCCTGTGCTGATAATGTCGGATTTATTTTTATGCCACATAAATGAGATCTGCACAGGTGTGAATGCATTAGAGTAAATTATATACAGTATCATAAATATGCTACTTTTACATTTTCCAATGGTCATCACAGAAATAAATATAGAATACAATAAAGGGCACGGCACTCAGTAGGCTGTGACAGCAACAAGCTGTATTGAAGCTCAGTGAATCCACAACATATTTCGGGCGGAGCTCTTCCTCAGGTGGGAAGAGCTCAGAAATAAATATAGAAGCTGTAATATCTCCTACCTCCATAGCGAGCTTTCCAGAACTTTCCCCATGTCAACATGGTAATACTTGGTGAGGATCAGGATAACCTATAAGGAGAGGAAAAAGTATATATGTCATTCAATAAAATACTGATCCAATACTCATTCAATTTCTGACCTGAGAGAGGTTATTGATTTCTTGAACAGGTTATTAAAATTAGTTGCCCTGTGTTTTATTAGCAACATGCTGGAGGTTTTAAAAGTGGACAGTCACATCACAAAGAATGTATCCTTATTAACAACATAGTGGAAGCTTTTCGCGCTGGGACATACACCGGCAATAATCAGGAAAACCGTTTTGGCGAGCCATTCTATCTAAACAAGTACGCTTTCTGTTTCAGACGTTGTGCTTAAAGGACCACTATCACAAAAATTGTAAAATTTTAAATACGTGCGTACATGTACAAATCAGAAGTACATTTCTTCCCGGGTAAAATGAGCCATAAATTATTTTTCACCTATGTTGCTGTGACTTACAGTAAGTAGTAGAAATCTGACATTACTGACAAATGTTGGACTAGTCCATCTCTCCATAGGGGATTTTCAGCATGGCCTTTATTCTTTATAAAGATACTCCCTAATAAGGATTTATACAAAGATGCTGGCCAGCCTTCCTGCTCACTGCACACTGATTTGGCAGTTGTACAGAGGAACTGCCATTGATAAAATGCATTTCAAAATAAGGAAAACCCTGACTTACTTACTGTTAGTATTAAACAAACAAGAGGATAAGCACCATCATAATATTATCGTTAAAGATGTTAAGGACGGAATGTGCTAAGTGGGTATTCATATAACCATTGATATGTAAAGGAGAGAAAAAGACCCAATATGCAGCACCAAACACTCCAATATAATTCAAAAATACAAAATCTTTATTTGATGAAAGACAAAACACAATAAAAACAATATAAAAATCACCAAAAGGTGATAGCAGCGGCGTACATAAATAATAGTAATTATGGTACCAAGTATTCAATAAAAGTATCCTCACACTCAAAATATTACAATAGAAATAGATGCAGTGATTATACGTAAGAGGTAAATAAGAAGACCCTCAATGAGGACAAATTATGAGGTCTGTATATAGTGCAACACGAAATGATGATGAACACATTGGTAAAAAGATCGGACTGGGACAGGAGATATTAGCTCCCAGATATAAGTGTGCACCAGACGCTATATCCGCATAGAGGTACCCAAAACAGTGCAATGAGGAAAAGAGTGAAGAACCAGACTTACGTGTGGGTGAGAGAGGAGGACACCAGAGGACGCCGCCGCCGCCGCCGTGCGGGTTCCTCTGCATCTGATTTTTTGTCCTCCCGAGAGAACTCCCCTATGGGAAGAGGAGGAGCAGGAGGGGAAAGAGCAGGGCAAGGATCCAACGCACGAAAAGAGCCAGTGAAGAGTCAAATGGAATTGCGGAAGAGAAATCAATAGAACCACCTCAATTAGTGGTCAATATTTCTGGACATACATTGACACCGACAGAGGAAAGAGTCCTTAATTTTGGATTGAACTTTTGCCCCACTAATCTACCTGATTTTTTTGAGATTGACCAAGAACTGTTTCGGTTCTTTAGAACCATTAAACTTAAACATTTTTTCGGGACTATGCCTAGTTTGGGTGATAGACAGGGCCCAGGGAATGAAACTTCTCTATCCATAAAAGATCTGGGACTGAGAAACAAGAGTACCTTTATGCCATCTGGGAATACTATTATTGAGAATTTTTGTAAATTGGTGATGGAAGATATTGGGGCATTGGAGAAGGAGCAACAGACTAAAAGAGTACAGTTTAATCTCACTAAGGATGAATATCTTGCACTTGAGAATCTTAAAAAAAGAACTGAACTCACGATACGACCCGCCGATAAGGGCGGAGCCGTTGTGGTGTTGGACACTAAGTACTATGAGGATGAGATCAGAAGCCAATTAGATCAGGTTGAGGTGTATTGTAAAATTGAACAGGATCCGATAGTTTCTATTCAACAGAAAATTAAAGGCATAATTGAGAAAGCTAAAACTCGAGGGGTGATTGATGATAATCTTATGAAATTTCTTGTACAGGAAAATCCTATGACGCCTAAATTTTACACTCTACCTAAGATACATAAGAACCCGTGCCGTCCACCGGGGAGACCCATTGTGGCCGGCACGGGTTCAGTATTTGCTCCAATTGCACAATTTATTGATAAGTTATTGCAGCCCCTAGTTATGACACTTGATTCTTATATCAAGGACACGGGCATGTTTCTGCAAAAGATTGGGGGCCTTGACGTGGGAGGAGATGATCTCCTCCTGGTCACTTTCGATGTTGAGAGCCTCTACACCTCCATCCCACATGATGGGGGTGTGGAGGCTATCGATTGGTTCCTCATGACAAGGTCTGATCTCTCTCATGATCAGCGATTGTTTGTGCTTGAATTACTTAATGTTGTCTTACGTCTTAATTACTTTACATTTCAGGGTGACTTTTTCCTGCAGCTGCGGGGCACGGCGATGGGGTCGAATGTGGCCCCGTCGTATGCTAATTTGTACATGGGACTCTTCGAGGAGGCTTTTGTCTACTCTAATTGTCTTTTTCAGCGATATGCAAAATGTTGGTATAGCTTTATCGATGATATTTTCTGCGTATGGGCGGGGCCACGTTCGACCCTGGACCAGTTCCTCATTGACTTGTCCCAATGCTGCAGGGAAATTAGACTTACCAGCCATGTGAGCAATGATCAGGTAACCTTTTTGGATACTATGATCACTAAAAAAGACAATGTGCTGATTTCTGATCTTTATGTGAAAAACACAGAGTGCAACTCTTTATTGCATTATAATAGCTTTCACCCTCCCCATGTCAAAGATGCAATCCCCAAAGATCAATATACCAGATTAGACAAAATAGTAACTTGCCCAGAGAGCCGTAAGGAACGACATAGAGATATGTCCTATAAATTCCAGCAGAGGGGATATCCTCAGCAAGTTTTAACACCCAGTACCAGACTAAAAAAGAAAAAATGTAATAATCAATTCCACCTCCCATTTGTGTCAACATATAATACCTGTAGTGCCCAGGTTGGTAAAATCATTAGACGCCATTGGCATCTTTTAAGTGGCGCTTTCCCCAATATTCCAGAATTTAGGTATCCCCCTCTTCAATCTTTCAAATGACCACCTACTATCAGAGATAAGGTTTTTTATCACTCCCCTGTGGAACAGCAGTCCAACAGGAGAGTGGGTACTTATCCCTGTATGAGTTGTCACTTATGTGGACATATTAATAAGGGCCCTGAATTTTTTCATCCTACAAAAGGCACTAAATATAGGATTAGGGATTTATATACTTGTGAATCCAGCTTTGTAGTTTACTATTTGAAATGCCCATGTGGCTTAGGCTACGTGGGCATGACTACACAAAAGGTCAGGGACAGGATCTGTTCCCATAAAAGTGCCATCCGTAATGGTGATATGAAGCAAGCAGTTTCATCTCACTTTACACAGTGTATCACAACTGAAAATACAAATTATTGATGGGGTACCAGGCTCATGGAGGGGGAAACACAGTAGGACCAATGAACTGTTGCGGAGGGAGGCGGGGTGGATAAGAAGGTTGGGGGTTTTGGGGAATAGAGGTCTCAATCGTGAATATGAGTTGGGTTTCTGTATTTAATGTTTAGTCAATTTGATGCCATATGTTCTGATGTTTATTATGCTCTTTTTTTCAGAGCTTTTGGTTTCCTGTATCTGCGGACTGTGGGGTTACAAACTTACTGACATCTGATTCGCCGCTGAGGAGCATGGTGAGGTTGTTTATATTTATATGTGGAGTTGCCATGGGGACGCTACGTTTGGGTTCGCCTGCTAAGACTGCCGCTGATAGGGCAGTCTTGTGTTTACAAGTTACGTGTGGATAGTCCCGCCCAGTGGGCGGCATCCAGTTACGTGTATTGTTTTCAGCGTAGTATTCAATACGCATGAAGCATGAGCGCACCCTGCGTGGTGCCGGCGTGGTGACGCCACGTGATAGTGTGTCACGTGTACCTACATCGGCGAATAGGAGGCCGGATGGTGTGTCTGTTGGGCGTGATGCTGACACAGAGCCTCCGGTGAATGCCATAGCGGCTGCATTTGCATGTTAGAGACATGTTTCCACTCAGGTCCGCAGAACAATACAGGTAACTGATTGGCTGTTGGGGATTTGAATCCATTGGATGTTGCTGAGGGCGGGCAATATATATACATGCATGTTTGACTCAGGACTTGTGGTTGAAACAGCTTGAGAAAGGGCTGACACCTGAAACAGCGGGCTGTCGCTGTATTACCACTGCTTTTAATGTTTTCATAAATAAAGAGCTTTTATCTGGATGTGCCAGCCTCCATCATCGTCTTGACTTGCCACTGAAGTAATCAGAGTTTACATTGGACTGGCATGGCTACTGTTTAGAATTCAGTCTTAACCACTTGCCTACCACAGGTTTTTTTCCCCATCAAATCCACAGTAATTTTCACATCTCACTCTTCACATTCATTCACCGATAACTTTATCTCTACTTATCACAATAAAATGATCTATATATTGTTTTTGCCACAAATTAAACTTTCTTTGGGTGGTAATTTTTGCTAAGAATTATTTTAATTTATATGTATTTACAGGGAAGAATTATTTTTTTTTTTTAAATATTATTTCTCAGTTTTCAACCATTATAATTTAAAAATGAAAAGTTCTACTGATATACATATTAAAAAGCTGAGTCCCTAATCCAGGGCTTTTCAACCCTGTCCTCAAGTACCACCAACAGTGCATGTTTTGTAGAAAACCACAAACATTCACAGGTGAGGTAATTAGCGTCTCAGCAGAGCTGATTAACTACCTGGATTTCCACAAAACATGCACTGTTGGTGGTACTTGAGGACAGGGTTGAAAAGCCCTTCCCTAAGCTAGCTGTTTGTTTTTTTTAAATGCTGTCACTTTGCGTTTTGTTGTAAAGTTTTTAATAGTGGCAACTATGGAGTGAAAGGGTTATTTTATTTAATAACTATATACAGGCCCGTATTTACATCACAGGAGCCTATAGGCACAGATGTTCTGGCACCCTAGGCGTCACCCACCACAAACCTACAAACTCCTGCCAATCCACAAGTGTGCTGGCTGGCACAGCTGTCACCTCTTTCCTTCTTCCCCTGCCCAATGTAGGGATCCACGGGCGTCCCTTAGTATTAGGTAGCCAGAGTAACCTATCATGTATGTTCTGCTCGGGAGGCTGCATAGGGAAGGAGGTGGGGAGGCGTTCGGGGACAGGAGTGAGCTGCCTCTCCATCATCAGGCGTCTGTAGGCACATGCCTACAGTGCCTTATGGTAAATGCAGCCCTGACACCACTTTGATGGGCTTTGGGAACATATGTTCCCATTCACCGACCACAGAGCGGCGGAAGCTTGGTGGGAGGGTTCCGATGGACAACAGAAAGATGCATAACTATGTCCCTTGAGTGGGAGATAAGATTCTAAGGGGTGTAGAAAAGTGTGGCAGAGGTAGGGAACTAGTAAAAAACATCAGATATTAAACTTAAAATAGAAATATGAGACTCAGTGCTACATTACTAATGTTTTATTTCCAGTTTGCGCTACACATACAGTTAATTATCTCATGTGTTTATTTTGAGTTCAGGCTTGCTTTAACATTACTTTTTAACATGTGCTACCAAATAAAGAGCTATTTGATCCCTGTTGATATACAAAGTAGACAAAAACGCCTAATGGTTGAATATAAACACTGTAAAAAATGCAACATTTACTCTCATCTTGAAGATATGAAAAAGCCAGGGCTATGAAAAGGAGAGACCCGTTGTCAGCATGACAGATATTCTGTACTGTGTTAGAAGTCTAAGCTTCTAAATTGCTAATATATACAGAGATTAAGCTGCTTGTGTGTCCATATTTTACTCACATAAATGGAATTCTCTTTAGAAGATGCAGAAAAGTAAGATAATAAAATAAAGATATGCAGTTAATTAGCCTTCTACATATTATAAACGAAAAATGCATTAATTTCCCCATTGTCAATATATCACATTATATGCAGGCCGGCAAATTATGCGTTCTTAATGCCAAATGAAAGTGAAGAAACTAAAATAAAAATATAAATAAAACCGCAGGCTGTCTACGGCTTGCAACTGATTTGCATGTGTTTCCATAATCAGCAGCTCTATTTGCAAACAGTAAATCTAGAAACTGCTGCGAAATACGACAATTCAATGGCCACAGAACAATGACGGTACCTAGTGGGTTAGGTCTCTTTTCCATGTGCAGCTGATGGCGGTGAATTCACAGCCTGTCAGCTGCTCCCGTCCCTACATCGAGGCGCTTGCTAGTGCTCTGGACAGGTGGTGGACAGGAGCCCTCACCCAAGGAGTTGCATCTGAGCACAACAGTTTCTGTGCTCAGACGCGACAGAGATGCTTTTTTCTGCTGGGTAACACCACCACGTTTTAAAGTTGACACACACGGTGTTAACATGTGCTTTCATTCTACTGCCTGTAATTCCAGTTAAATGGTGCTTGAGATGGAGCAGAGTGTTCTGTACATGCAGATAGGCACCCAGTATAACAGTATAACAAGTTACAAGTCTTTACTGAAGAAAAACATGCAGTGATATATCATACACCACCATCAGGAAAATGCAGTTTGCTTGGAATAGAGAGAATACAGAGTGAATGCAGGAAATAAGAATCCCATTCAGATCATCATTGCATTTTATACACAGTGACATCTTGTGGTTGTTTTACTATACTGTAGTGTAAGCTAACGATGTTATTAAACCCCTAACTGCTTGTGGCCGGGAGGCTGTACTGCTCAACAAAAAAGCAATTCAGCCCAGAGCTGGGACAAGGTCCTCCAGCACCCAAGGCTGAGACACCAAAGTGCGCCCCTCCATCTCTCCCACCCCAGCTGTCACACACTGATTGCTATTAGACTAAGAGGACCACAGGGCCCCAAACCCCCCACTCTAGTTATCTGGCTTGCAGTCACTGTCATGTATCCCCTTTCCTTCATTCTCTCTGCTTCAAACTCAGTAGGGGAATGATAGCTGAGTGAGTTGTGCACCCCCTCCTACACTGCGCCTGAGGCTGGAGCCTCTCTCGCCTCTGCCCGGCCCTGGTTGAGCCCCCATGGAAAAGAGGCTTAACAGCAGAGCCAAATCATCCACAAGGCATACCTAGGAACTTGCCTAGGGCCTGGAGAGAATCTAGGGGCCTGTGGTGGATGCTACCCCCCACCAAATCTTACAAAAAAAAAAAAAAACAGGTGATCATCAGTGGTGGCCAAAAACTGCTATCTTGTCTAGAGTTCCATTTGCTCTTAATCCTTTTCTGCCTAGTACATGTTTGTCTAGTCAGTAGTTTGTACATGAACACACCCAATAACTCCCTGTACTCTGTGCAGTCATTGTTCTGCTATGAAGTGGTTAAGTTTAGGCACCCAGGGGAGGGGGTGGCTTAAAGCGGACCCAAACCAAACATTTTTTTAATTAAAAATATTTAGTTGCACCACTCTGACACATAAAAGATAAATAAACACTTCTTCAATCAAACCTATGATCATTTCAGTGCATGCTTTTCACCCTTCTCTTTTCATAGCTAGGTTATACTGGGGGCAGCCATTAGCAATTCCTCCATTGCCAGACACCATCTACTCCACCAGTTTGCCGGAAAAATCCCTGCAATTTGAAAGGAAGGGTAGGGGTTCCTTCAATAAATGTAAAATATTTTATATTTGTCATCATGCAGCTGAAAAAAGGCTGCTATTTATTATTATAATTTAGAAAATAGATTTTATTTCTGAAATCTTGTATTTTTAATTTGGGTCCACTTTAAGGTCAGGTATCAGTAGTGGGAGGGTTCAGTGTGAGAATAGGCTTCAGTTTAGCTACAGTAAAATACCAGTATTTAATACCGATATTTCACAATCCTTGTTTACACTTTAATAGCAGAATATCGGTAAATTTACCTATAATCTACGGTTGAGTTTCAGGAAATGTGGGCGTCCTTTATTAATGTACGCTTGTTATATGGCCCCTGGTTTTATAGCAATGCTTAAGTACAATCACATTTGGTCAAAGCCACCCTTGTTCCTTGTTGGGTCGTGTCTCCTTTGGTCTGAAAAGTTTGTATTTCTCCCACCAAGATCCAAGATTAAGTCTAAGCATAAAAAAGCAAAGAATGTAATAATTCTAGACTTTAGGAGTTCCCTATGTTATAATATCACCCTGCTCTGTAAAGCAAGCCTTAAAAACACTTGACAATTCCCCCACGTCCTCACACAAGGCATAAAATATATGAGCGTTAGAGTGCAAACTTTTTCCTTTTTTTTTTTCTTTTTTTAGATAGAAAAGTTGCAGGGAAATAACTGCTTTGGGAGAATGAAGTACAGCACCTCACAATAACCTTTGCCTTTTCTTCCCGTGGATGAAAGCAGATGCGGATATAGGATGTGACAGGTGATTCCAGAACTGGCCAGGGCACGGCAGCTGTTCCCATACGTCTCCGTTCTCCTCTTTATTACCTATGGCAATTGCTTGTGGCACCTGACGCTTGTCCCACAGGTAAAGAACTGATAATATATTCATTTTCAAGCCTCAAAAGCAAGTCACTTTCGCTATGATCATTTGTGATGGATGAAACTAATGTTACGAGGCAATTTAAAGTGAAAAGGGGTTAAGCGCTGAGTGGCTGTTCAGGGATTTGAAATGATTTTCCAGGCAAAAATTTTATTACAGCAATTAATATTAGCCCATAAGGCTTAGTCACGTACCTCTGTGACATGTCTGGAAACTGTGCTTGTCACTAAGAAATGAATAGGTCCTGTCACCACACAAGAGTAATGACAGATGCTGTATTGGGTCTCACCACACCCACAGTAACAATATCCAAATTCTAACTTCCTTTATTTTGACCTGAGTGAGTATCCAGAATTATGGAATATGAGAATTTACGATACAGCTTTGCAGGCTGGTCATCACTCAACAATCAAAAGGAAGCTGAGCTTTTCTCATCAGCTTGCTTCTCCTGGATCACACCTCCTGGATCACACCCATTAACGCCTTCTCTGACTGATTGCCAATAGAAACTGAGAAGACATAGACATATAAAAAACTGATTCCATCAGAAATGATTGTAAGTGTGCTGGTGGCATGGCTGGAGGTGTGGTGAAGGTGTGACTGGAAATGTGGTGAGACCGTGATTGTAGGTGTAGTGGTGGCATGACTGGAAATGTGGTCAAAATATGATGGGTAGTGTGGTAGGTGGCAGTATTACAGCAGGTGTGGTTTAGCCCTGACAGAAGGTGGTGTGAAAGCCTACTAGGGCATATCTAGAGATGTGATAAGCACATGGCTGAAGGTTTGAGGAAGAACTTAATGGATGTTTGGTGAAGGTTTGATCCAGCATCAACTTGTATATCGGGGCTCAAATGGACTCCAAAGTTCACGTTTTGTGGGGCTCAGAAAATTCTGATGGTGACTTTAGCTGCTGGATTATCTGGGCTTGAAGGGCCACACACACAAACAAAGGCTATAGCAATCCAACTGACAGTTCTAACAATTCCTAGAACATCTTTTAAATTATAAAGAGAGCAAGCAAGATGGCAGTAATGCCTTGACTCTCAGTCTGGATTGTGATTCTACAAAATAAATAGTGCTCACCTTGAAGGAAGATAATGTAACTCAACAAATAATGTATCTGTACAAATAATCTATCCTCCATCTTCTTAATGAACAACTGGCAAGGTGACGGCTTCAGTCAACAGAGAAGACAGGACTTCAATGTTCTCTTGTTTAAATCTGAAATCTGACAGATTGAAACAGTAGAGTAAACACTTCTGTATTGTGCATTAAGCCTCCGTTCGATCCTGTAGATTCTTGTAGACACAGGCTAAAAGCAGCACCGCAAGGATTAGAGCTCTGAGTCTACAAAGTCCTTGAGTAAATCTATTTTGTTATTTTCAACAACAGGACATATAACATTAAAGGATCTGAGAGTTTGCATAAATCCGTTTTATAGCAAAAAATAAATGACATTTACCTTACTGAGAAGGCCTGACAAACTAAAGCAAAGCTTTCGTTGACTGTGAAAATGATGGGCACAGGATGGTGCTAAAGCAGCTTTGGGAATCTCCATCCCGACAGGTATCAACCGCTAAGATGAGTAAGAAAAGTTTAGGGTTTGGTTACCGGTGAGATTAAAGGGGCACTACAGCGAAAAACTGTAAAATTTTAAATTTGTGCAAACATGCACAAATAAGAAGTACATTTTTTCCAGAGTAAAATGAGCCATAAATTACCTTTCTCCTATGTTGCTGTCACTTACAGAAGGTTGTAGAAATCTCACAGAAGTGACAGGTTTTGGACTAGTCCATCTGTTTATAAGGGATTCTCAGGGATATATTTATTTTCAAAAGCACTTAGTGAATGGCAGTTGCTCTGTCCAACTGCCAAAAAACTGTGTAGGGAGCAGGGAAGCTGGCCAGCATCTTTGTATAAATCCTTTTCAGGGAATATATTTATAAAGAATAAAAGCCTTGCTGAAATCTACTATGAAGAGATGGACTAGTCCAAAACCTGTCACTTCTGTTAGATTTCTACTGCCTACTGTAAGTGACAGCATGATAGAAGAAAAGTAATTCATGGCTCATTTTACTCTGGAAAAAAAAATGTACTTCTTATTTGAATATGTTTGCACATATTTAAAATTTTACAGTTTTTCGCTGTAGTGGCCCTTTGGGCATAGTGTAATGGTTATTATGGGCTCTGCTCTGACACAAGGGACCAGGGTTTGAATCTTGACTCTTATGTTCAGTAAGCCAGCACCTATTCAGTAAAAAGGCCTTGGGCAAGACTCCCTCACACAGCTACTGCCTACTGAGCACGCCCTAGTGGCCGCAGCTCTTGCAGGAGAAGAGCGCTATGTTGTTTGTCTTGACTAAAGCATGGGGGGGGGGGCAGTACAAAAAAAATCATCACCTTCCGTAAAACTGGAACTATTAGGGCTATTACACACCAAAGGCACTTTGCAAGTTTGGATTAGCTATTAGAAAATCGTCCATTCAAGAGTGGATGTGTGTACCAGGCTATAGGCATAAGAATGATGAAGAGGGTTAGGCTGGGAAGGTGGGGGTCAGAAGATGACAGGCTAGAGCAGAGGAAGTGTGGAGATCTGCATTGTTCTTATTATATTATTCTGATACTGGTTCTATTGCTCTGAAAATGAATGGATGTCTGACCAATAGCTATATTGCATCACACGCAGCAAGTAAATACCAATGCAATGTTGATGATATTAGCTACAATAGGGTATACCTGGCCAATGGTATCTCTAATAATGCACAACCAGTCCTGAATTTACCTCACAGGAGCCTATAGGCACAGATGTCTTGGCACCCTAGACTTCACCCTCCATGAACCTACAAACCCCCTCCAAACGGCACCGCAAGTGTACTGACTGGCCCAGCTGTCACTTCTTCCTTACTTCCCTTGCCGTTCGTAGGTAGCTACAGGTGTCCCTTAGCATTATGTAGCCAGAGGTACCTTCAGTATTAAGTAGCTAGTGGTGCCCCCAACTGAAGAGAGATCTCATCAATGGAATGCAGAGAGCATGGTGAGTAACCTCTCTTCAGCACTCTGCGTAGGGAAGGAGGGGGAGAGTCGCTCAGGGATGAGCGTGAGCCGCCTTTTCATCATCAGGCACCTGTAGGCACGAGTCTACAGTGCCATATGGTAAATCCGGGCCCTGAGCATGACATACTTTGGTGATGTTAGGAAACACAGGTCTAAATCTTAACAGACAACTTGTTATGGCTGCTGATCACGTGATCACTACGATCGCCATCGGATCGTAGTGATCACTCTGACAGCGGCGGCGGCAGGGGGCAAAAGAAGAGGATCCACTCACCTCCCTGCTGTTCCAGCGACGTACGGTGCCCCCCTCTGCTCTGGCCAACATCTCTGCTCCGTCTGACATCAGCGCCGGGTCCCGGCTTGATGACGTCATCAAGCCGCGACCCGACCTGAGCGTCATTTGGAGCGGAGATGCCGGCCGGAGAAGATGGGGGCTACTGAGGCTCATCGCTGGAGCCTGAAAGGTAAGTGATGGCTGCCAGCTACAGGGGGGACACTTGCCACCATGGGGGGGGGGCACTGCCCAGCCAGCCACAGAGGGGATCCGGCCATCCGACCTCCCAAATGCACGCACCCCCCTCCACCGCAATATGCCCTGGTCCTTAAGGGGGGTTAGGCGGCCGGTCCCGAAGTGGTTAAAGAGGTACTTTTATGACACATAGTAAATCGTAGTAAATAATTCAGGATACCCACATTTACATTAAATATCCTGATTTCAACATCAAAAACACTTCCCATAGCTATCAATTTTTGTATATTGGTTTGTAAATATTCGTATGCAGCTTCGCTCTCCCAGTGAGGCTAAAGCAGTATGAGGTACACACTATCAATTATGATTGGCCAAACACTGACCAGTTATACCACTTCCATGTGCTATGAGGGTTTACCTACACAATCTGCTCATAGTATTCAATATCTGTTGACCGTCATACTACATGGAGGTGGTAAAATTGCTCAGTGATTGGCCAATCATAATTAAAGTGTGTAACAGCCACCATGAGCATTCTGGGAGACCAGAGATCTTCTCTACTGGCTTCAGAACGCTTAGTAAACGAACATTCCACAGAGATCACCTGCTAGTAAGAAAGATATAGCCACCTGTGATAAAAAAATAAGTTACAGTATACATAGATCTGAAAAGCCCATTCTTTATTTATAGAAAAGTGTTCTGGTGTCTCATGATGGAAGGCTCAGCTTTAATGAAGTAATAGAAACCCGATGCAGGTTGGAGCTTAATGTCAAAGCAAGAATGTTGTCACTCAGTGAGAAGGTTTAATGTGTTTGTCATAATCATTATGGAAATGAAAATGCCAGAAGGCAATAGGATGGTCCTATCAGGTATTAAGCAGCCCATTTTTAGGATAGAAATCAAATATTCTATAAGAAAAATAAGCCCAATGATTGGCAGAACAAGCAAATTACACAGTTTAGACTTTTTTAATCAGAAAAAAATACCTGAGCAAAAAAGAATTAGATGCAATGCCCATTGCTGCTTAATCCATGTGTGTGATTAAATTGTCTAACACCACTGGTGCTGTTTGTGGCAAGGAGCACACAGGCATTAGCATATAAATAGATTTACAATTTAAAATGACTTTCTGAGCCCTTCTTGCCATTTAAGAAATAGAGATAACCATTACAGGATCTGGAAACCGGAGCATTTGTTAAATATACAGCCACTAATCAAAGAAAACTGTGTTATATCAATCAAATGTGCCCGCATGCATTGACATATAAAATTAGCTGCTGTTTGCTTAGGCCAGCTCTAGAAAATGTCAAACTCTGTAGACAGATTCTCATTGTCAAGTTTCTGCTGATTTTTTTTTCTAGGTTCTAGAAGTCATGAAACTCTAACGTTATTTATTTATTTTTAAGTGGCGATTTACAACTGCCATATTTATATTATTTTTATCATTATTATTTATTGGATTTATATAGTGCCAACACAATACGTAGTGCTAGACAATAAATTAGGTTATATGATAGGGGTGAAAGATAGAGATGGCCCGAACGGTTGGCCAGCGGACAGTTACTGGCAAATTTTCAGCTGTTCTTCACAAACTGTAGTACAGAATATTTACGGTATTCGTAGCAGCCAGTCTGAACATAATCTGTACACACTTTGTTCTAATAGAAAAGATATCTTTTCCATTTCCCTGCTGTTCATTTCCAAAAACGGAATCCGTCCTTACAGCAACAACTAGCTGCTTTTGTGTCAGACTTGCATTGCTATTTCTCTTTGTGATAAAACACTTATTGTAGTTGTTTGCTTGCAGTGACAACTCAATGCTGTTTCCCACAAGTAATTGGCGCTACATCCGTTGTTATCCAAGCTATTATGTGCAACTTTTCTTTCATATTTATTTCTACAATATTTATTTCTGCCATTTGTAATGGGGGTAGTGAAATAAAAGGGGGTACTATGATTAGGAAGGCACTTTAGGGAGGAGGGCATTATGGCACCAGGACCGGATCTCTGGAAAGGCCACTAGGCCTAAGCCTAGGGTGACTGCTGCCCAATGGGGCCTCTGGACGTGGAAGAGAGGCTACTGCATAAGGAAGAAAAGCCCACAAATAGGGAGGAGCACATGATAGAGGGGGGGCCTGCTACCCAAGGGAGCTGCACGTGAAAGAGAGGGACTGTTGTACAGTGATGAGCTAAAATGGCGATATTCTTTTTGCATTTATTTTCGAGAAAATAATGTAAAATTTGACTTTCAAGCAAAAATGTCATCGTTGTGATTTTTCAAATTGTTTTGTGAATCTTTGCACTAAAATAACCGATTTTTGTGCCGTTTGTGATTTTTCACAGTACATTTACTGATTTTTCCCTTTAAAGAGAACCCGAGGTGTGTTTAAAGAATGTTATCTGCATACAGAGGCTGGATCTGCCTATACAGCCCAGCCTCTGTTGCTGTCCCAAAACCCACTAAGGTCCCCCTGCACTCTGCAATCCCTCATAAATCACAGCTGTGAGGCTGTGTTTACATCTGTAGTGTCAGTCTCAGCTGCTCCCCCGCCTCCTGCATAGCTCCGGTCCCTGCCCCCGTCCCTTCCCTCCAATCAGCAGGGAGGGAAGGGATGCAGGCGGGGACTGGAGTTCTGCAGGAGGCGGGGAGAGCAGCAGACTGACACTATAGAGATAAACACATCCAGCTCTGACAAGCTGTTTGTCAGCAGCGTGGCTGTGATTTATGGAGGGATTGCAGAGTGCAGGGGGACCTTAGGGGGGTTTGGGATAGCAACAGAGGCTGGGCTGTATAGGCAGATCCAGCCTCTGTATGCAGATAATATTCTTCAAACCCACCTCGGGTTCTCTTTAAGGCCAACACAATAGACCCTCAAGCAGTATGATTCCCTCATGGGTTATCTCACCAAGTGCCAACAATAAAAAGTGGTACTTTTCAGTTTTGACAGTTTTTCTCTTTAACTGCTTAACTACCGCGTCACGTGGATAGGCATGGACGCCGTTGCGGCTCCCCCAGGACTGCATAACGCCAATTGGCGTAAAGTCCGGAGGCGGAGATTGCAGGGGATTGTGCGCAACAGTACGTGCGCATCCCCTCTTGAATGAGCTCCGTCATCAGTCTCCCAATGGCGATCGCCGCTATGAAACTGTTAGACGGCGAAACGCCCGTTTATTTACACTGTACACGTGTCACTCGACTGTCCCCTGGGGAGGTACAAGAGCGATGCCTATGACAGCCTGATGCCTATGACAGCCTGATGCCTATGACAGCGATCGCTGTCATTGGCTGCCAAGGGGAGGGAGGGAGGGTGGGATAATAAATAAATTAAAAAAAACTATTTTTTTTTTAAATAATACAAATAAATAAAACAAATAATCAAGCACGACAGCAGCGATCAGAGCCCACCAACAGAAAGCTCTGTTGGTGAGCAGAAAAGGGGGGGTGTGGGGTATCACTTGTGTGCTGAGTTGTACGGCCCTGCAGCAAGCCCTTAAAGCTGCAATGGCCTGAATTGTAAAAAATAGCTTGGTCACTAGGGGGGTGTAAGCTTACAGTCTTCAAGAGATTAAATAGGAGCTTTCACCTCGGATTGAACTTCATCCCAATCAGTAGCTAATACATCCTTTCTCACAAGAAATCTTTACCTATTCTCAAATAGATCATCAGGACATCTGTATGGCTGATATTGTGGTGAAACTCCTCCCACAGTGTGATGTCATGACCATGGTCCTGACAGTTTGCTGTCTGTGAACCTTGCTGCATTCTGGGAAATAACAGCTTTATCCAGCTGCCAGGTAAGCAATATCTCCCTCTGTGCATAGAACTCTCAGTAACAAACATTCACACCACCTGGCAGAACTACAGATGTCACCACCAGTGATACATTTCATAATGTAAATCAGGGAGAGGGATGATTTTACAATGGGCAAACCCTGACTAAATAATCTATAAATTAATATTGTAAAAATATAAGGAATTTTATTTAATATGTAATTTTCACTACAGTTTCTCTTTAAATAACCAGTCAAAATGATGAATTGGTCAATATTAAGTCCTCATTTGAAGAACCTCATTTGTCATTTGAAGAAAAAATAGGCAAAATAAACCTTTAAGAGGAACTCCAGTGAAAAAAATGTAATAAAAAAGTGCTTAATTTTTACAATAATTGTGTATAAATGATTTAGTCAGTGTTTGTTCACTGTAAACTCTTTCCTCTCCCTGATTTACATTCTCACATTTATCACATGGTGACATTTTTACTGCTGGCAGGTGATGTCAGTGGAAGGAGATGCTGCTTGCTTTTTTGGCAATTGGAAACAACAGCTGTTATTTCCCACAATGCAACAAGGCTCCCACAGTGTGATGTCAGTACCTCAGTGGTGTGAGGCACTGACATCACACTGTGGGAGGGGTTTCACCACAATATCAGCCATACAGAACTCTCTGATGATCCGTTTGAGGAAAGGAAAAGATTTCTTATGGGAAAGGGGGTATCAGCTACTGATTGGGATGAAGTTCAATTCTTGGTTACGGTTTCTGTTTAACTTATCTGTACCCTTTCAGTCTCTAGCAAGTAAAACCATTCTAAAATAAGTTTAGAGAAGCATCAAAATGAATGCAATGTGGAACAAATGTAGAATGTTTTTGCAATGTGCTGAAGATGTTTTTATAGATGAAGCCCCAATTCAATAAAATTGTCTCTGGAGTTTTCTCACTGCAGATGGTTTCACAGCGTATCAATCAAAGACATCATTTGCTAATTGTCATCAACCCACCGAGGTCCCACTCCCAACCAATATACTGGGAGGGAGGTATGGCTGTAGCAGCCACACCCCACTGATGTGGTGGCCTACCTTTAGGCGGCCTATTAAAATGCCGGTGCTGAAAATGTGGTTTTCGGGGTGAATAAAACCGAAGGTGTGTGGGGAGAATGTTGTACACCTAAGCAGGGCGGATTTATACTTTATATGCCCCCAGGCCGAGTATGTTGTGGCTCCTCTTTCATGTGTAGTGACGCCCCACCCATGTCATGTGCAGCACTCTCTTTTATGTGTATCATGCATGCACTGTAGCCCCTATCTTTCAGGAACAGTTCTCTTGGGCATCGATTTCCTATTTTATCTGTTGATCCCCATTGTCAACCTCCTCTTTCATATGTAGCATCCCCTCTTTCATGTTCAGGTGCCCCCTGAGCTGCAGCCGCCCAAGGCCCGGGCCTTTGTTGCCTTTCCAGAAATCCAGCCCTACACCTAAGTGTTTTAAACAGGGGTTGTCAAAGAAGTTAAAGGACTACTGTAGGGGGGAAAAAAGTTGAACTTACCCGGGGCTTCTAATGGTCCCCCGCAGATGTCCTGTGCCCGTGCAGCCACTTGCTGTGCTCCGGTCCCCGCCTCTAGTTCACTTCTGGAATTTCGAAGTCGGAAAACCACTGCACCTGCGCAGCCGAGTCCTCGCTCCCGCTGATGTCTCAAGGAGTGTACTCCGCAGGCGCAGACCACACTGGGCCTGTGCAATACACTCCTGGTGACGTCAGCGGGAGCAAGGGCACGGCCGCGCAGGCACAGTGGTTTTCCGACTTTAAAGTCATAAATTCCAGAAGTGAACTGGAGGCGGGGACCGGAGCTACGGTGAGTGACTGCGTGGGCACAGGACATCTGCGGGGGACCTTTAGAAGCCCGGGTAAGTTCAACTCTTTTTCCCCCGACCCCCCTACAGTACTCATTTAAAAAAACATTTAAAATACTTTGTACTTTTCATTTTCACTAGAAACAGCACTGGGACAGATTTAGCTAAACTAGACCAGTGTAAGAAAAATTGGAGCAAAAAAGTGGAGCATTTGCTCAGAGCAACCAGAACCGGGACCATCCACAAGGCAACCCTAGGCAGTTGCGTAGGGACTGTAGGAAGTCTAGGGGCCTAGTGAAGGCTACCCCCACCAAATCTTGCTAAAAACAAAAGAAAACAAAACAGGTGATCATCAGTGGTGGGCAAAAACTGCTAACTTGCCTAGGACCCATTTCATCTTAATCCTTTTCTGAGAGAGACCAATCAGATGTCTAGATTTGGCCACCTGCTCCACTCTTGCTCCATTCTGCTCCTGGCAATGGTTTTCATAGATCTACTAGCATTGCTCGTTCACAATGCTGGGATCCTTGGCAAGCTTGCTGCAAGCGGCTGGGTGGCCTGATGCATTCTAACTATGCCTGGACAAAAAAAAGCCCTGGGCAGACAGGCTGAATTCCCTGTATATTTCTTGTTTTTTTCACAGGCATGCATACCTTTAAATGTAATTTCACAGTCTTTCCCCTCCATGTGTTACTGTCATTGACCCTACTTGTCATAAGAGAGAGTATTTTCAGAAGAATAAGAAAACAATATAATCCCACTTTTGGCCCGTTTGTAATTTATGTCACTTTGGGCTCTGGAGCACAGAGGGAAATGTGTTTTCCCCATCCAGCCAGTGATTTGCCCTGTGTCCATGCTTGTTTGCAGCATGTTTTGTGGTTGACTCTGAGGTTACAGCAGATCCTGCAGTAGCTGAGGAGCAGCCCAGCAATGAGAGCTTGTTAAACAGATGTTTAAATTCCATGCTCATCGGATTACATTCAGGAGGAATTTATTTATACGCCATGCATGGAAGATTATTTTACCAGTCCCGTCTGCCATTGCTACTGTGTCTAGATAATTGCTAACCCAAACACAGAGTTATTTTAGAGATTGACTTTAAGCTCTTGTTGAAACTGACCTTACTGTTATATATCAGCTAATCAAAGCCTAGGTGTGACTGCATTTATGATGCTTATACAGAAACAATCATATGCTGTTTAAAAAACTATAAGATATATTAAGCCTATAGATCTACTTTACAGTCGAATAAATAATACTTGACCCTTATAGAAAATATTCGGTACAAAACAAACAAACAGATAAAAGTCTTTTCTAGAGGCATAGCAATAGAGGTTGCAGAACTTGCAACTGCACCAGGGCCCCTAGACCAGAGACACCAGGCACAGAACACTCCCAACGATGGGGCGAACATGCAGCTGAACTGCGCATGTGCTTACTGGTCCCGACTGGAGAAGTTTTAGAGGACACAGAGGAGCCAAAAAAGTTGAATCTTTCTCAGCCCATCACTGTCACAGGAGGGGAAAATGCCAGGGAACCCCTGTAAAGGCCTAAAGGAAATTTGGGGTTCCAGGGTTCCTGGTGGAGAAAGTCTGCTCTAACAGGTCCTAAGTTTTCCTCCTAGTAATCTGACTGCAAGTCCATTCTCCATCATGGTAAAAGCACTTTAAAGGGCAACAGTAAAGTTGCCATTCAGCAATTTTACCATTACTAATGCTGGAGGAACAACGCCCAATGACCCATAAGCGCAATGTATGTCACAGACTTCTATTCAGACAGATGTATATCTAACACTTTTGACAGTGGCGTAGCTAAGGAGCTGTGGGCCCCGATGCAAGTTTTACAATGGGGCCCCCCATGCACTCTATACATAGCAATTGAAACGGCGCACTAAAAGCTGCCAATGGCAACTACAATGTCAGAGATGCAAGAAGGGGATGGGGAATAGTTTGTTAATGATTACCACTATTCAAAGTATATATATATAAATGATTATTATGAGCACAGGACCAATATAGAGCTAATACTGTAGTTGAGGGAGGGCCATTCGGGGCCCCTCTGGCCCAAGGGCCCCGATGCGGTCGCTACCGCTGCACCCCCTATTGCTACGCCCCTGACTTTTGATAGTGCATCACTTGCATCAGTCATTCCTCTGCTTCTATTCCGCTGCCAGCCCGGGGTCCCCACGCGGTGATATAGGGCTTGGACCAGTACAACACAGTAACCAAGCATTACATTTAGTATGTGATAAATAATACTACGACTACTGAAGTATTACATTCTGTAAACTCTAGGATAGAAGCAGAGAAATGACTGATGCAAGTGATGCAAAAGTATTAGATATACGTCTGTCTGAATAAAAGTCTTGATGCCATTCAAGCTTGTGAAAAGAACAACGATCACTTTAGCAAGACATCTACTGATGCAGATAAATGGTGCAGCATTCTATGTCTACCCTGAATGAAGAGAATTGTGCAGATATATTCAAGTTAAATAGGGATAAAACTTTGACATAACATTCAATAAAAATGTGTCTTTCTTTTGCTTGTGCTTTTGTGCACAAATAATATTGACTGTTTACACATTGCAAGTTCCCAAAGTACAGTTGATCTGCTCTGAAAGTTGCCATTGCATTTTATTGAATAGCTGCTGTATTTATATATTAAAATCTATCTAGTGATTGTTTCTCACCTCTCTCTGCTTCTCAGCTCAGTGCAGCTCAGATTCAGCATGCTGCTGGCTGTATACTCATTGTAGCTGACAAAGCAATGTAAACAAAAGATAATGTGATCACCTCTTCCGATGTGGCTAGAAGCTTCCCTTTTAAGTGGTATCGTCACCATAGAAATCAAATTTCAACAGCAACTGGTCTGAGTGTATTAAGTGATGAACTTTCGATGGAATTTTCGATCGAAAATCAAACAATGTTATTTTTATGAGAATTGATGCGAAATGAATATTGACATTTTCGCTCATCACTGTTTAAAATACCTGCAAGCCCTGACAAGTTCACTTTAAAGAGACTCCGAGCACCTCTCATGGGCATGCCTTTAAGCCAGACGACTTCCAGCAAAGGCCTCGATTCATAAAGCATTACCTCATGCGGTAATGCTGAAAACAGCAGACTTTACCGACCACTTAGCAAAAGTTCAATTCATAAAGGCTGTTACCGCATGAAAAGCTGACATTACCGACCAGGGAGATAAATTACGGACTTGGCTGCAGTTACCGACAACACATGTCAGTAAATTGTCAGCAAATGTCAATTCATAAAGCCTGCAACAAGCGGTAAGCCTGGCGGTAGTTACCGACACCTCTGGTGAGGTCTTAACAAGTTACCGACAGCTCTGACAGCTCTGATTAATGCAAAGTGCAGAGAGCCGATGTCTGTTTGATTCATCACTGGAGAGAGCCAGAGAGCCCTCTGTGTGAATCATTTGAGCAGGCAGGGAAAGACTGTGTGACTCATCTGTCTGAGTCATCAGTGGAGAGAGCCGGCTGTGTGAGTCATTTAGCAGGCAGGGAAAGACTGTGTGACTCGTCTGTCTGAGTCATCAGTGGAGAGAGCCAGAGAGAGCCGTCTGTGTGATTTATTTCTGCAGGGCAAAGAGAGGATCGAGACACTGCTCTACTCTACCGCTCAATGGGCTGCTGTAATTTACCGACCTCCAAGGGCAGCTGGGGAAATCTTTATGAATTAGCACACAGACTGGGAAAATACCGAGTGCGGTATTTTCCCGACAAGATGCTGTTTATGAATCGAGGCCAAAGTCGTGTTATGACTAGAGATGTGGCGAACAATGTCACGCTCATGCGCAGATAGTGCCCGGCAACAGGAGCGCGATCTAGGACGCACTCGGCCGGGCAGCGCAGGCGTACTACTCCGGGTCAGAGCGACCCGGAAGTAGTAAAAGCCCCTGGGATGTTCGCCGGGCGAACAGTTCGCCACATCTCTAGTTATGACCCCTCTGGAGGAGCCTCTTGCAATGGCCATGCGTGTCACTTCCTCTTCCTGCTTTATTCAGTGATGCACTTCTCTAACAGAGAACACAGGGGTGACCCAGAAGTTATAACATAGCCAACATGGCAGCCGCGATTTTTAAATTGAAATCAAATGAAAACTATTTGGTGTAGAATGGTGATTCAGGCATCAAATGAAAGAGGAGAGCACAAGCTACAGAAATGTATGCATCTTTAAGTACTTTGCAGTACTGGTCGGAGTCTTAAAGGCATGCCCGTGAGAGGTGCTCGGAGTCCCTTTAAGGCTGCTCTGACTCTTCCGATGATTTATGAAGGCTTTCTTGTAAATCACCATGGTGAATAAATCATAGTTCTAGATTTTTTAGCATTTGAGAAATGACAGTGCGTCCCCCACCACAATCAGCTCTGTGAGAATTATGGCTGGAACAGACTTCCTCAACCTTCACGTATTGAAAACAGGATCATTTTATGCAGTTTAGAGATACAGGTATTGTATAAATGTTCAGAAACCTTCAAAAAGGAGTAGCTGTCGGATATAAAGAAAGGTGAAGTTCGTAGGTCTAAGTAACATGGTCATTATTTTTGAAAGTATTCAGAAGAACATCATTAAAAAGTTGAGCTTCCCAGCCACGCTTTGTAGATGAGCAGCCTGCCAGGAAATGACTGAGAAAACTTCTGCTTTGTGGATAAAGTTTTTCTAACTTTATAAAGCCGCAGGTGTGGTAATTGGATCAGCAAGACAAACAAGGATGTATGAGCGAGGGGAGCATGCAAATGTCAGCACAGCAGGGAATCATTTTCTTCAACATGACTATTGACAAGGTGCAAGGCCGGATTTGTTTTCCACCCTTAGGTGCGTACACACGCACTACGTCTGCCAACAACGGGTCCGTCAGACCCTCCCACTGGGCGGACTTTCAGGCGACAGTAGCGCGTGTTTACGCACTGTAGGCGGACTGATAAGGCTGTTTCTGAGCGATCCGCCTGGCGGATCGTTCAGAAACAGCTTTATCAGTCCGCCGACAGTGCGTACACACGCGCTACTGTCGCCAAAACGTCCGCCCAGCTTGGGGGAGAATGTAGGGGCGTGGAGGACGCTAGCCTCCACCAAATCTTATTAAAAAAAGCCAGATGATCATCAGCAGTGGACAAAAACTGCTACCTTGCCTAGGGCCCCATTTCATCTCAATTGTTTTCTGACTGTGGGACACATATGCTCACTCCAACCTGAATAATCACAAATACCTTCTGTTTTATTTTGTTTTGCATAACATTTCAGTAAGGAGCCTTTTTGATCCCTATCAGCCCCTTACACACTCCTGTGAGTTCTGGTTCACCATGAGCTTGCTGGGCAATCTGTAACAAAAACAAATAAGTAATCCAGACAGAAAACACTTTACAGTCCCCTAAAAAGTGCTGATTCTGTCCAGCAAGAGTATCAGGAAACTGTCCACAGATCTATTTACAGTTGGAATTGCAGCTCCGTTCAGCACTTATTTGGGGGGCACTTCTCTGTAACATTGTTTCCTGTGTAATAGCTCGCCTAGTCATTGTGTCTGTGGGAACAATAAGCCTGAAATTCAACTCGCCGAAGCTCTTACAAACAGTTATCATTGTACCCAGTATTGTAATTTCCGGAGCAGAATGTCCTCGCTGAGATCTCGGCTCCCATCCTTATTGCAAATTTAAAGGACTTTTCGGAAGTTAACATAGAAAGTGAAATCAAATTATAAAAAGGTGCGCACTGCAAAAAGACTACTGTATATAAACAGCTGAAATGTTTATAACGAGATGTTAAAATATCTGAATATAGTTTGTTGTGGAACTCAGGCACAACCAATAAAATGTGATACATTTGTCCTAAAAAAAATAAAAGTTAAGAAGATAAATAAATCTCTGCCTTAAAGAGACTCTGTAACAAAATGTTGAGCCTTATTTCTTCCATCCTATAAGTTCCTATACCTGTTCTAATGTGGTCTGGCTTACTGCAGCCTTTTCTAGTTGCACTGTCTCTGTAATAAATCTTATCTTCTTTCCTCTGTCGGCTCTGTCGGGCTCAGGCTGGAATGTGTGGAATGTGCAGCACTGCTTGTCATTGGCAGAAGCTTTACACACCCTCTCCAAGCTCTCCTCTCAGCCTATCACACTCTGGTTAGCAGCCATGTCTTTTGTGTTTAAACACTGCCTAAAACTGGCAATTACAAGCCAGGATTGCAGCATGGAGTGGCAGAAACAGCACAGAGGGGCCCAGGAGAACATAATCAATAGGATGGTATGCTTTTTATTGTAAGAATTTTAGAGTACAGATTCTCTTTAAGGCGCCCATTAATGATAGTGAACGATTGACCTTCCGATATGATAACTGTGATTGGAGGGTAAGGATCTATTGAGCCTATAAACGGGATAAAAAAAATCAAAATGTAGCCAATCCAATCATTTCAAATGGAATCTTTCCCAAAAAATAGATAGGTTAAATGAGCAAAAAAATGTGTTACCAATTGGTACCATCAACACTGACTGTCCGATCTGATCAATCGGAAGGTCTTACGTTCACTAAATTGTATTGTTAATGGTCAACTTTGGGTATTAAAAGAGGACAGGATGCCACCAACCATGGTCAATGGTTTTGGTGTGCAATTTTAGCATTAGTGCTTACCAGAAGTTGCAGGGAACAACCGTTTGTCTATGAGGGTCCCCAAAACTAGACTAGTGGCCTTGTAATTCCTTGTAACTGTCCAAGGATAGAATGTTATTATACTGTTATCCTATATAATAAAACTCCATGTGTCCCTGTGTCATCCTCCTGTACCTGTGTCCGTGGGTTTTGGCTACTGCGCATGTGTAGCCGTTGGAAGAGGAGGAGGGCGGGGCCAGGGGGGCTTTTGGCCATTGGTGTGTGCGGCGGGGAGCTCGGCCAGGTGCGCGTGTGGCATGAAACGCGGCCGTGTGCTCTGTGGTCGCATCACAGCCCGTTATTTAACGTGCAAGATAAATAGCTAGTTATACTATAATTATTTATAGATTACTTAGTCAGTGTTTGGCCATTGTAAAATCTTTCCTCTCCCTGATTTACATTCTGAAATTTATCACTGGTGGCGACATCTTTAGTTCTGCCAGGTGATCTGTACGGAATGTTTGTTACTGGGAGTTCTGTGCACAGAGGGAGATACTGGTTGCTTGACAGTTGGAAAAAGCTGTTATTTATCTCAATGCAACAAGGTTCACAGACAGCAAACTGTCAGGACCATGGTCATGACATCACACTGTGGGAGGGGTTTCACCACAATATCAGCCATACAGTTCCCCCTGATGATCTATTTGAGAAAAGGTCAATATTTCTCATGGGAAATAGGGTATCCGCTACTGATTGGGATGAAGTTCAATCCTTGGTTAAAGTACTCTTTAAGCCTCTGTGGGAAATTTTGAATCTGCTCTATTTTTGTTTTAATCATCTCTTGCAAATTGGTTGTTCGCAGTGGTTCTTGTTATGTATCACTTAAAGTGCAATGAAAGTCTTGAAACTGAAAGAGCTAAATAGAAAAAGGAAAGTCCATTTTGCAGGAAAGTTGAAACAGTATAACAAAACCAACTAATTCTTAGGGATTTCTTTATAAAAAAGTGTTGCCTACTCCTGTATGAAAGTTGCATGGGATGGATTTGCAGTCCACCAATCTCCTGCTGGGCGATGTCCCGATCTGCCGCTTGCTTGTCTTTGGTCTAAGATTTTTTCATCAAAGTAATTCTGGGTGTGAAGGTTCTCCTTATCACAGTGTTATGTCTATGGCTGGTGCTTCAGCTGCTTTGATGAATATTTAAGAGCTCAGCACCCCCACCTGTGGCTACATACATAATCCTGACAGCATGTCTCAGGCTCTCAGCAATGATGGTACAAGCAGGACTGCCAAGAACTAAACAATAGTAAATAATTCCTAACAATAGCTTGCTAGACATCAATATGTGAGCGCATTGCTTATATAATTGTGGTTTATATATATTTAAAGCCCATTCCCTGCCACATTTTTTATTTTAGTTGGAAATACTTAAAATAAAAAGGGCTAGAAACGTATAGGGATGGAGACGGGCCGAGGCAAATTAAGCAGGCGGCACTATAGCATTAATTCTATAGTGTGCTCCCCGCACAAGGGTAATTCAGGATTCCAGTGTCTGATGGTCCCCACTCCCACCTCTATACAGTTCCCTGGGGTCTAGTGGCCTCCCTCCCTTATACAGCTCCTTGGTGTCTAGTGGTCCTCCCTTTTTCCCCTATACAGTTCCCTGGTGTTTAGTGGTCCTCCCTTCTTCCCCTATTCAGTTCCCTGGTGTTCAGTGGTCTCCCCTTCTTCCCCAATACAGTACCCTGGCGTTCAGTGGTCTCCCCTTCTTCCCCTATACAGTTCCCTGGCGTTCAGTGGTCTTCCCTTCTTCCTCTGTACAGTACCCTGGTGTTCAGTGGTCTTCCCTTCTTCCCCTATACAGTACCCTGGCATTCAGTGGTCTTCCCTTCTTCCCCTATACAGTTCCCTGGCGTTCAGTGGTCTTCCCTTCTTCCCCTATACAGTTCCCTGGCGTTCAGTGGTCCTCCCTTCTTCCCCTATACAGTTCCCCGGTGTTCAGTGGTCTCCGCTTCTTTTCCTATACAGTACCCTGGTGTTCAGTGGTCCTCCCTTCTTCCTCTATACAGTTCCCTGGCGTTCAGTGGTCCTCCCTTCTTTCCCTATACAGTACCCTGATGTTCAGTGGTCCTCCCTTCTTCCCCTATACAGTTCCCTGGTGTTCAGTGGTCTTCCCTTCTTCCACTATATAGTTCCCTGGAGTTCAGTGGCCCTCCCTTCTTCCCCTATACAATTCTCTGGTGTTCAGTGGTCTTCCCTTCTTCCCCTATATAGTTCCCTGGCATTCAGTGGTCCTCCTTTCTTCATCTATACAGTTCCCTGGTGTTCAGTGGTCTTCTTCCCTTCTTCCCCTATATAGTTCCCTGGCATTCAGTGGTCCTCCCTTCTTCCCCTATACAGTTCCCTGGTGTTCAGTGGTCTCACCTTCTTCCCCTATACAGTTCCCTGGTGTTCAGTGGTCTTCCCTTCTTCCCCTATATAGTTCCCTGGCGTTCAGTGGTCCTCCGTTCTTCCCCTATACAGTACCCTGGCGTTCAGTGGTTCTCCCTTCTTCCCCTATACAGTACCCTGGCGTTCAGTGGTCCTCCCTTCTTCCCCTATACAGTACCCTGGCGTTCAGTGGTCCTCCCTTCTTTCCCTATACAGTACCCTGATGTTCAGTGGTCCTCCCTTCTTCCCCTATACAGTTCCCTGGTGTTCAGTGGTCTTCCCTTCTTCCACTATATAGTTCCCTGGAGTTCAGTGGTCCTCCCTTCTTCCCCTATACAATTCTCTGGTGTTCAGTGGTCTTCCCTTCTTCCCCTATATAGTTCCCTGGCATTCAGTGGTCCTCCTTTCTTCATCTATACAGTTCCCTGGTGTTCAGTGGTCTTCCCTTCTTCCCCTATATAGTTCCCTGGCATTCAGTGGTCCTCCCTTCTTCCCCTATACAGTTCCCTGGTGTTCAGTGGTCTCCCCTTCTTCCCCTATACAGTTCCCTGGTGTTTAGTGGTCCTCCCTTTTTCCCTTATACAGTTCCCTGGTGTTCAGTGGTCTTCCCTTCTTCCCCTATATAGTTCCCTGACGTTCAGTGGTCCTTCGTTCTTCCCCTATACAGTTCCCTGGTGTTCAGTGATCCTCCCTTCTTCCACTATACAGTACCCTGGCGTTCAGTGGTCCTCCCTTCTTCCCCTATACAGTACCCTGGCGTTCAGTGGTCCTCACTTCTTCCCCTATACAGTTCACTGGCGTTCAGTGGTCTTCCCTCCCCAATACAGTTCCCTGGGGTGAGGTTTTATTGCTGTCTGGTCTTCATTGGATAGATACTCCCTGGCTTCCTCCCCCTGGGACTCCATTTAGGAGTGGTCATGACACAAGCTCACCCCAGACTTGAAATGATCCCTCCAGGTCCAGCAATTTGTACTTCTAAAAGTGATTTCCAGTAATTAAGTTTTCAGGGTTAACTTTCAGGAAGAAGTAACGGAATAGACAATGGTGTCTTGGTGATGTGCGCTATTAAAGTGAATGGTATATATCTGCAGGACAGGATGTTATTAGCTAGCCTTTGCCCATCTTCTCTCTTTGATGATTTATCGAAATGTTCTTCCCCGTTACTATAACAACCGGACTGCCTTCACAGTGCCTGTGCTCTCCCAGTTACACAGTGAGACGGCCACATATAAATTATCTTGCTACGATACACAATGACACCCATTCCACCAAGTGCTCAGTGTAGTAACGCCGGACTATTACAACACTTCCGACCTGGGGAGAGTTATAAATCCATCGTCCACATACAAACATCACTAGACGTGAGATGTTAACCATGCTTTATGAGTAGGTGAAGTGCAATAATAGTCTGTTCCCAGTAAGTATTTCAAGTGAAACACTTGGTAGAGGGACAAAAAGCAAGTTTTTTTCTAGAGACTGTCAACGAGATGCTAATAACTGCAGTATCATTGAATATTCATGTAAAGTGAATGCAGTTTGGAACTAGGCCAAGCAGGAGGTGATTGGCCCAATCTCAGACTGTGTTCCTGTAGAGTAGACATGTCAAACTCCAGCCCGCGGGCCAAATCTGACCTGCAGAGCCATCTAATTTGGCCTGCAAGTGGTTTCCCAACTTTGCATTATATTTGGCCCACTTTACACCATCAGGGTAGCTATATGGGGGTGAAGACCCAGATCACTAGGAAAGCCATATTAGGGAGGGGGAAGAACACTAGACACCAGGGAATTGCATAGGGGTTGTAGTGGTGTCACTAGACACCAGGGAACTGTATAGGGTAGGGGGAAGGGGGTCTCCAGGGAATTAAGGGTTGGGAGGGAGACCACTAGACACCAGGGAACTGTATAGGGGAGGGAGTGGGTATACAGAGAACTGTATAGGACAGGGAAACAGCCACTAGAAATCGGGTAACTGTATTGAGGAGACAGGACCACTGAACACCAGGGAAAGAAGGGAGGAAAATTAGACACTAGGGAACTGCATAGGGAAAGAAGGAGGACCACTAGACACCAAAGAGAGGGAGGCCGCTAAACATCAGGGAACTGTATAGGGGAGTGAGGGGGCCATTAGACACCAGGGAACTTTATAAGGGGGGGGGGGGGGTTGGCCACTAGACATCGAGGTTGGCCCGCAACTGTCCCAGTGTTTAATTTTGATCCTCTTTGTATGTGAGTTTTACACCCCCGCTGTAGATGGTAAAAAAAAATAAGAATTCTGATGGCTGCTATGCGCAATTGTACCACTTTTGCTTCAGTTTTCTTGATACCTGTCTAGATAAAGCAGCTCCACTGTAAAACCATAGCTGTTTAATGCAATAGAAAATGTCCGCCGCATGTCCCCTGCTGGTTTCGGCCTTCGTCCATACAAGCGCCCAACGTGGTTGCTGGCAAGCGTGTGACGTCACACATGCGCTCATGTTACTCCGGCAACCACGTGGGGTGAGTGTATGGACCAAGGACAGAGCCCGGGACCAGCGTCGGACAAGGACTGGTAATGTATAGGGGACCGGGGAAGGGGGTCCATTGAACATTACAGGGACAGCGTCAGGGATTTCATTGCATCCGTCTCTTGTCCCAATATCACTCGCCGTTACTGCCGTGCACACGGACGACCACGATGGCCCAACTCCTTGTAGCATGTCCAATCGACATGCTCGGCCCGAAATTGGTTGCATAGTTGATGAGGCATGCACTTGGTGGCAACAATTTTCATCTGATTCGATAATAGTTATTGAATCAGATGGTCATTCGGCCACCAAGTCAATAGATGTATGGGAACCAAGTAGCTTGTAGCTAACTTTTGAACTCTGAATTTATGATGCCTCTGTGTCAGGCAGAGTCTCAGTTATGTGAGGATTGAGTAAACAAAGTGTCTTATCTATTTGGCATAAATCAGCTAACATCCTTTCAAGACCCTATTTGGATGTTTTGTTGCAACTGAGGCATCTTAATGGCATGTATTTATGTTTCCAAAAAAATCTATCTATCCCCTTTTAATGCATATAGCTGTCTGTTCTACAGCAAAGCTGACTGCCACTCAAATTACTATAAAATTGCAAAAGTTTATTGATTAATTAATTGTTCTCCCAAAAGAAGCAGGTATCCCACCAAACACCCCACTGCTTTTGGGAGAACTGTAATTAACTGATCAATAAAGTTTTGTAATTTTATAGTTATTTGAGTGGCGGCCAGCTTTGTTGTTTTTTGCTGTCAGAATTGTATTCAAACCAGCCTTCCCTGACTTTCTAGTCCGGTGAACTAAATATAAATGACCTGTGCACCAGAATTTCCTTTTTTTTAGTCTACAACTGTCTGTTCTAACAACTTTTCAGCATACAGGATTTGAGTCTGATGAAGGCAGAATACTGAAAGCGTACTATTATTTTTTTAAGGTAGAGTAGCCAAATAAATGGTATCATCCTAATTGAAAACTTCTTGCTTTTACTGATGGCTAACTCGGGGGGACATCGGATGTCGGCACCGGGCAGTTTGGCGCAGGGCGAGCCGAATGATGGCTTTCCCTGCTGCCGCTAAACTCCCCGGTTGTAGCATCTCGGAGGGAGATGTAATTGAGGGTCTAGCAACCGCCGCATAGCATTGCTGTTATGACGGCACCCAGTTTGGGCTCTCGGCGGTGAGTGCAGGGTGTCAAAATGAACTGGTTCGCTAACACGGTACAATACTACAATACAGGCTGTTCCCTAATTACAGTATATAAAAAAGCTGCACTCATGCTGGGAGGTCTGCTTTTATATTATGACCACAACCTGGTAATAGCATTATTGAAAGTTCATTGCATGAAACTAAGTTTGTGTGCTCTGTACTAGCCAATCGGTTGCCCTCTTTCACCCTGTGACCCAGAGTAGAAAACACAAAAGATGAAATCTGATTGGTTGCTATTAGTTAAAAAGACGTGTTATGTTTTTCTTTTCCTCCCTCTAGTTTGTATATTAGAGGCACACAATGATTTATGTATTTTAATCACACTATATTTTACTGCAAGTCATGGAGCAGTTTAATAGGTAAGTATTGTTTTATTGAAATGCCTTGTCGCCAATCTTATATAAATCAAATCCTATTTATGGGATATCCTAGACTGCTTTTATTGTTCTCTGCATTTATTAGAAGGCTTTGTTGTTGGTTTTTTTTTTTTTTATAGTAAATTCACCTTTTATTAGAAATTGCAATACTTTGGATCTGTTGCCTCTCACCCTAGACTTCCTCTTTCATTGTTATTCTGGTCTTAGGAAAAAAAAATTAATGGAACGCTTAAAGCAAAAATGTAAAATTATGTATAGAAAAGAAAATGCTAATATTTATAGCAGCTAACCAGGCTGTATTTTATCCTATGGTTATCTAGCAGCCATTAGCTTGTAGATGGTAGTAGCAGTAGGGTATTGTACCGTGTTAGCCATCAGTAAAAGCAAGAAGTTTTAAATCAGGATGATACCATTTATTGGCTAACTAAAAATAAATACAAATAAGCAAGCTTTCGGCCTTGCAGCCTTCGTCGGGCACAGGATGTAAGCCGACGACGGCTGCAAGGCCGAAAGCTTGCTTATTTTTATTCATTTTTAGTTAGCCAATAAATGGTATCATCCTGATTTAAAACCTTATTTCTTCTATCCGATAACTTCCTATACCTGTTCTAATGTGGTCTGGATTACTGCAGCCTTTCCTAGTTGCACAGTGGCTGTATTATCTCTGTTATATAATCTAATCTTCTTTCCTCTGACGGCTTTGTCTGGCTCAGGCACTCAGGCAGGAATGTGCTGGTCTGCTTGTGATAGGATAGAAGCTATACACACCCTCTCCACGCCCCCTGCAGGCTCTGTGTGAGTCACAGGCTTAGCTCCTCTCAGCCTATCACACTCTAGTTAGAAGCCATGTCTTTTGTTTGTAAACACTGCTTAAAACTGGAAATTACAGGCCAGGATTGCAGCAGGGAGTGGCAGAAACAGCACAGAGGGACACAGGAGAACATAATGAATAGAATGGTATGTTTTTATTGTAAGAATTTTAGAGTACAGATTCTCTTTGAAGTATATCTGTGTCGGTCTGGGGTGCCCCTTTAGCAAGGTATGTTTTCCTCGACCTGTGGGAAAGGTGAGACGGGGAACCCTTATGGTGTAGTATCGTTAGAAAATTTGGAGGAACAGAATTGTGAATAATATATACTCACAAAGGTGGGTTGCAGTCCTGCAACCACCGTATTGGCATGCGGAAAAAAAACGTTTCCGCTCGGTAGCCCGGACCCTCTGGATCTGGGTGGTCGCTCTCCTCCTATGGTCCTGTACCCTGGTCGGCCGTGTCGCCCAGTGGTAGGGATGGCACCTCAGAGAGGTGTTGGATACACAAGTAAAAGCACTTCGGTGGAGGTGCCCAAATATATGCAATGGTAGTAAAATTGGTAACTGAGGTCTCTTACCTCCAGAAGAAGACTCTCATAGGTGGAACAAGGGATAACCTTATTTCCAGCCGTGCAGAGTGAGGGCGCATAAATCAAATAATGATCCTTGATCTATGCACCCTCACTCTGCATGGGTAGAAATAAGGTTATCTGTTTTATTGACCTGAGGAAGTGGGCTGTGTCCCGTGAAACGCGTTGTCCACAGTATAACCGTTTTTTTAATAAAGACACCCTTGTTCCACCTATGAGAGTCTTCTTCTGGAGGTAAGAGACCTCCGTTACCAATTTTACTACCATTGCATACATTTGGCCGCCTCCACCGACGTGCTTTTACTTGTGGTCTTTAAAGTGAAATTCTACCTTCATTTCAGGATTACACATACATCATTATTCAAGCCAATTTGTAATTTTGTCACATTATTATTATTTAGTATTTATATAGCGCTGACATTTTCCGCAGCACTGTACAGACTATATTGTCTTGTCAAACAGAACACAGAGTAGGGACACCAAGAGCCAAATATAGTGTAGTATGTACTGGTAGTTGAAATGAAGTATGATAGAGTAATAAGCTATAGTGACAAAGCAGGGTTACCTCCAAGGCAACCACTGTATAGGCAGGTGAGGAGATTAGACCTGTCCCCACTCAGGATTAAGAAGTCGCTCTCCGTAGATGAGGAAAAAATGGGGTAACACCCCTCCACCATGGGTGGACTTAATATAGCGTAGCATGGATACAGAGGCGCCAAAATGATAAAAGCATCTAAAAAGTTTCAAGGAAAGCAGAGATGAACGCTTTGGCACAAAATAACCATATCCCCTGATAGACTTTAGAAAATAAATGCTATACCTGGTATTTTTCGCCGCTCTGGAGTGCCGTTTTTTGTGGGTTTTTATTACTAAAACTCCATGCAAAACACAGTTCATCAGAAAAGCATATTGTTTAGTGGGCTGTGTGCAAAATGAATTCACCATTTCTAAAAACCTCTTATGACTAACAAATATAGACAAAAACAAAAACGTTTTTCAATATACCCTTACATCAGCAGCTCCTCCCATTTCATAAGAGCTCTCTGTGATGCTGCAAATATACAGAACAGGAAAGCAGAGGCAGGAGGGGCCAGGCTTGGGTTTGAAAAGACATCAGAGAAGACAGACTCCTTTATAATGATTCCTGAGCAAAGCCAGACTGAATGCTCAGTGGAGTATCAGATTCTGGATAGGCACACCTTACCGTGGATAGTAGGGTGCTCAGCCTGGATGCAGAAGCAGCATCAATCCAATACAAGCAATTCAAGGTCGGCTGGCACACCAGTTCAAAGTTCCAAGCAGTTTATTGTATGCACAACATACAGAATAGGGGATACTGCGCTCCAATGGACCAGTCACAATTAACAGGGGATCGCAGCAATGATTAGGGTCACTCCACCCGTAAACAACTTTGTATCACATTAGATCACCACGCTCACTTGCCCTGTGAAGAGATCAGAAATTGCACATAGTGCCCAGTACAGTCTATAACTGCCAATAGTTAACACCTCGTGCCGCACTCCAGAGGGTAGTGCCACCACCAGACTAAGGAAAAAGGTTCAGCTCCCCCTTTGTGGATGCACTCACCAGAAGCGCGTCTTTCTCAATAGCATATCACATCCAACTCTGCATGTCAATCCAGCCAGCCAAGGAGTAGGATCAGCAAGTGGCATAAAACTCGTTTAATAAAATTATAAAATGCAGGCTTTACAGGCTATTTCAATACCACTCCGTCCGCGGATACCATAGAGCAGCATGAATACCTCTCCTGCCGTTACTTTCTTACTGACGTCAGCGCGCCTCCGACTCCGCCCCTGGGCGGAGTCGGAGGCGCGCTGACGTCAGTAAGGAAGTAACGGCAGGAGAGGTATTCGTGCTGCTCTATGGTATCCGCGGACGGAGTGGTATTGAAATAGCCTGTAAAGCCTGCATTTTATAATTTTATTAAACGAGTTTTATGCCACTTGCTGATCCTACTCCTTGGCTGGCTGGATTGACATGCAGAGTTGGATGTGATATGCTATTGAGAAAGACGCGCTTCTGGTGAGTGCATCCACAAAGGGGGAGCTGAACCTTTTTCCTTAGTCTGGTGGTGGCACTACCCTCTGGAGTGCGACACGAGGTGTTAACTATTGGCAGTTATAGACTGTACTGGGCACTATGTGCAATTTCTGATCTCTTCACAGGGCAAGTGAGCGCAGTGATCTAGTGTGATACAAAGTTGTATGCACAACATGACAATTGTTTCGGGGCCACGGATATGTCTGCACTTTATCTGATGAAGGGGACCCTCCGTGGCCCCGAAACAATTGTCATGTTGTGCACACAATAAACTGCTTGGAACTTTGAACTGGTGTGCCAGCCGACCTTGAATTGTTGGAATGCTCAGTGGGGGATTTTATCAGGGCTGATAAAAAGCAGGCTGAGCAGTGAAGGATGGAACAGATAGCAGGGTAGGTGTTTTCTCTAATGTTCCCACTGATATATATGGTAAAATACATGAGGGAGTTTCGATTCTGATTCACTTTAAAACATGAGGAGGCAGTGGTGGACTTAACTCCTCCAAGCAGACACAAAAATTGCCAATGTGTTTGTCAAATACAAAAATTTTATTTACATACTCCGGGGGACAATGCAACGCGTTTCACAGGTTTGATCCTGCTTCATCAGGCAATAACAACAGAGCAATAGCATATGTGGTCAGTGGAGGAGCCAGGCACCTCTGTCCGTTGTTATTGCCTGATTGTTATTATTGTTGTTGTTATTGCCTGCATTGTCCCCCGGAGTATGTAAATAAACTTGTTGTATTTGACAAACACATTGGCAATTTTTGTGCCTGCTTGGAGGAGGCAAGTCCACCACTGCCTCCTCATGTTTTAAAATGTTTAGATTCTGTTATCCTTTTGGTGCCTCTGTATCTATAGTGTCTTGTCACTTGACTGTTCCTCAGAGGGGCTCACAATCTATCCCTCCATAGTCATATGCCTATGTGTGTATCGTGTAGTGTATGTATCATAGTCTAGGGCCAATTTAGAGGGAAGCCAATTACCTTATCTATGTTTTTGGCATGTGAGAAGAAATCAGAGTGCCCGGAGGAAACCTACACATACACAGGGAAAACATACAAACTCTGTGCTGATAGTGCCCTGACTGGGGTTCAAACTGGGGACCCAGCACTGCAAGGCGAGAGTGCTAACCACTACGCCGCCATGCTGCCAAATAAAATAAAATCAAATAACTGGGTCCCCTATTTCTTACAAATTAGTGGACGCAACCAAATTGCTGCAATCAGGGACCGCCAGTTGATCTATGAGGTTTCCCGCAGGGTCCCCTCAACTAGACTAGCGCCTCCCTTTTTTGGTAAATCCCTGCCCCGACACCTAACCATAACCTCCCCTCCTACAATGTGAACCTCCATCTGGTAGAAAACCCTAACCCCACCAACATCTAACCCTTTAAACCTTTTCATATCCACAATTATATAAATGTGGCAAAAAACAGAACCTTTTTAAACAATCTCCTATGGTTTATCCTTGCAGCTCCAGGGCATGAATTATTCCCCCGAGATAAATTCTTATCAAGGTCGATACAGTTAAAAATACAAATGTTCTTTTAGGCTGAACTCGTCCATTGTTTAGAGTTGGTGTTTCCATTATCTGACTGCTGTTCCCTCCAAACTACTTACATAATTATCCCATCAGGTAACATTTTATTTAATCTAGGACACCTAATGGAGCTAGGCAATTATCAGCTCAGTGCTGGAAATTTCCACCGGAGGAATAACGGTCCTCAGAGGAGATTGTGACATCAGCTTCCTATAGTATGCTATCGTCTTTCTGCTCCTCAGTGTGGATGGCGACTATTCCCAGTCACAGATTAATAAATGCCCCCCGACCGGCCTTCTCCCTCCTGCCACCCCTCTATATAACAATAATATCTACGCAACCTGTATAATTAAGAATGTGTAGCTTATTTTAATGAACATTCATATTCAGTTGTTATTGTATCTTTTGCAATCACAGTTAGTTTTTGTGTTTGTTTGTTTGTTTTTAACTGCAGCCAAAAACTTTTTGTAAACAAGTCTGGCTGAAGTGATGTCATGTTTATTGCTGTCTCTGCCCTCACTGGGCACAATTTTCTAGTCATTGGGTCCCTGTGACACGTCTGAAACAGTCTGTATGCATGTTGGATTAGAGTGGCTTTGTAATATCAACAAGCTGACACATCATTGCATTTCAGCGGTTCTGGAGGTGTGGCTAGCTTTCAGGGACATCAAAGGGATGATTTGTATATTCAGCGATGATGCATTGTGGGGCAGCTCGGCGCTCACTCCAACCTGAATAATCACAAATATCTTCTGTTTTAAGAATGCAATTTTTTGTTTTGCATAGCATTTTAGTAAGAGGAATTTTTTGGATTATTTACTCCCATTAAACATGGCTAGGAGTTTTGGTTCACCATGAGCTTGCTGGGCAATCTGCAACTTGAGGTATCTTATCTAAATGTATACCACCATGTCAGCAGTTGAGAAAAACAGTAATAATATGGTATAGGATTAATTTTGTTTCCCCTGTTAAAAAAAGGAAAAAGTAATTTATGTTTCTTACCCATTCCTTCCTTCCTTCCTTGCCCCCAACTAAATTTTAGTAAGGATGCTACAACAGTACATCAATTACAGTTAATTACTGCACCTAACTAAATGTATTGCTCTCAGGAAAACAAAACTAAAACACTTGTATTTGGCTGTGGAAACATTGCTGATTATAAAAAAAAGGCTGAAAAGTTTAAAAGGCTCTTATTTGTTTTGCAGCTGAATAAAGCAGATTCTACATCACACTGACATGGCTGTTTAGTATTCAGCTTTAAACTGAAAATAGGAATATGATACTTCATAAAAGTTCTATTTACCATTAGTGCAAAACGGTAAATTAAATCTCATATGTTTATTTTGAGTTCAGGCTAGCTGTAACCCAGGGTTGGTCAAATACTTAGACTAGGGCTCCTAAAAATTACAGCAGGGGCCTAAATTTAAAAGGACACCTGAAGTGAGAGGAATATGGAAGCTGCCATATTTATTTACTTTTAAACAACTCTGAACTATGTGCCTGTACATGCAAATCAAACTTAAGTCAAACATCTGATCTGAATACTTGTTTGGGGTCAATGTCTAAAAGTTTTCAGAAGCAGATGATCAGCAGGACAGCCGGGCAATGTGCATTGTTCAAAAGGAAATAAATATGACAGCCTCCATAAGCCTCACACTTCAGGTATACTTTAAGTTTTCTTGAATCGCTGTTAATAAAGCTGCCTCCTAAAAATGTCTCACTGGCTCCTGACTTGGACAGACTGGCTCCTACATTCCATATTAATGAGTCCACCCCTGTTTAACCACAATTAAAAGTAAGTACAGAAACATTTTAAGGCATTTACATCCATTCATTTTATATTTTATGAGGAAAACTTTAATAGGGGGTGGAGGTTATAATAAACATGTAATTACCTTTTTGCTTTGAATCCCACATGAATCCTCATTTATAACAAGGACGTGTCCAGAGACAGAGCTGCTATAGCCGACACTTATTGTAAAGGTCAAGGACAGTTCATCACAAGTGAATACAAGGTCTCTGTGTATATACAGCTATGATAAATGGCTGTTTCACTGAGTAATATGTAAGCCGAGAGGTCTTATCTGAATATTGACGAAAGGCCCTAACCCACTGCACGATTTTTCCGACGACTGGCGATTTGTTTGAGCAACGAGTTTCTGCAGTCTCCCGACGAGGGTACAGGTGCACGATTATGCAAACGATATTTGGTGATGCCAAACAACGCCCGTCATGGATCGGATCTTTAGGCTACGTTCACAGTGCTCAGTTACGTTGCGTCATAGCGGAGGTTTTTTAACGGAGAAAATCGCACAGCGAGGAAAACTCAATGCGAGTGCGACGTTCACAGTGCATGCGGTGTGATGCGCGACAACGAGGTACATAAAACTAAGGCAGATCCTGCTCTGCATTTATGTAAATATATGCTTTGACGCACTCAATGTTAGGCCCAGTGCACACCAAAGACCTCTAACATCCGCAAAACGCTAGAGGTTCTTGAAGCAGATTTCAGAGCGATTCTAGGCATGTTTAGAGAGGTTTTCTAAACATACCTAGCGGTTTTGGGTGCGTTTTTGTGTAGCAGATTACACATATTGTTACAGTAAAGCTGTTACTGAACAGCTTCTGTAACAAAAACGCCTGGAAAACCGCTCTGATCTAGCGTTTTTCAGAGTGGTTTCCTACTTTTCTATACTTTAACATTGAGGCAGAATCGCCTCAGAAATCAAAAAAATGCTGCAGCCCCCGAGTTTGCGTTTGTGGAAAAAACGAGCCGCTCTAATGTGCATCATCCCATTCACTTTCATTAGCCAAGCGGTTTTCCCCCTACAAGTGTTTTAATAAACGCTTCAGAACCGTGGTGTGCACCAGCCCTATGTCTATGGTAACGCTGGCATGCTTGAATTTTGTGCTGCGTCGCACTATGTTACAGCCATTGCACATGCGCACACCTGTTTTTAAAAAGGCAGAGCTTTATACTCTCAAATGGGCGACACAAACGGCACACATTTATGATGCAATTTTGATTGTTAATCCTCTGTTACATCGCATGTCACCGCAACCACATTATTTGCTACTTTGCGTTGCGTTTTATCTGCATTGTGTAGCAACGCAATGCGTGTTGGCACTGTGAACGTAGCCTTAACATTCCCAACAACTCCCATGCAAAGTACCGTGATCGCTTGAACTCTTGTTTGCGCCCGTCGCGTGACGTTGCATATACCGGCTAGAGTTGGGCCGAACCTCCGATTTTAGGTTCGCGAACCGGGTTCGCGAACTTTCGCGAAAGGTTCGGTTCGCGTTAAAGTTCGCGTACCGCAATAGACTTCAATGGGGATGCGAACTTTGAAAAAAAAAATAATTATGCTGGCCACAAAAGTGATGGAAAAGATGTTTCAAGGGGTCTAACACCTGGAGGGGGGCATGGCGGAGTGGGATACACGCCAAAAGTCCCCGGGAAAAATCTGGATTTGACGCAAAGCAGCGTTTTAAGGGCAGAAATCACATTGAATGCTAAATGACAGGCCTAAAGTGCTTTAAAACATCTTGCATGTGTATACATCAATCAGGTAGTGTAATTACGGTACTGCTTCACACTGACACACCAAACTCACCGTGTAACGCACCGCAAACAGCTGTTTGTGTAGTGACGGCCGTGCTGGACTGGTGCGCACCATGGCGAGAGTGCAGGTTTTGGTGGCTTTACAGCCCATATGGTCGCCTGGCTGATGTAGCTGAATGACAGAACAGTGACTGTCCAGCTAATCAAATTTGGTCTGACCACAATGAAGCAACGACCTTATTATCTTTTGTGTGCCCCCCGAGACACTCATCTAGGCGCCGGTCATTGCTTCATTGTGATACGCAAGCCCCTTGCCAAGTACCAAGTAGGTAGGTGGGTTCACTTAACTGCACAGGTATGCGCACTGATGCGGTGGGTTCACTGAACAGAACAGGTATACAGTGGCGGGTTCACAGAACAGGTATGCAGTGGCAGGTTCACTGAACAGAACAGGTATGCAGTGGCGGGTTCACTGAACAGTACAGGTATACAGTGGCGGGTTCACTGAACACAACAGGTATGCAGTGGCGGGTTCACTAAACAGAACAGGTATGCAGTGGCGGGTTCACTGAACACAACAGGTATACAGTGGCGGGTTCACTGAACAGAACAGGTATGCAGTGGCGGGTTCACTGAACAGGTATGCAGTGGTGGGTTCACTGAACAGGTATGCAGTGGTGGGTTCACTGAACAGTACAGGTATACAGTGGCAGGTTCACTGAACAGAACAGGTATGCAGTGGCGGGTTCACTGAACAGAACAGGTATGCAGTGGCGGGTTCACTGAACAGTACAGGTATACAGTGGCGGGTTCACTGAACACAACAGGTATGCAGTGGCGGGTTCACTGAACACAACAGGTATGCAGTGGCGGGTTCACTGAACACAACAGGTATACAGTGGCGGGTTCACTGAACAGAACAGGTATGCAGTGGCGGGTTCACTGAACAGGTATGCAGTGGTGGGTTCACTGAACAGGTATGCAGTGGTGGGTTCACTGAACAGTACAGGTATACAGTGGCGGGTTCACAGAACAGGTATGCAGTGGCAGGTTCACTAAACACAACAGGTATGCAGTGGCGGGTTCACTAAACAGGTATACAGTGGCGGGTCCACTGAACAGAACAGGTATGAAGTGGCGGGTTCACTGAACACAACAGGTATGCAGTGGTGGGTTCACTGAACAGGTATGCAGTGGTGGGTTCACAGAACAGTACAGGTAACCAGTGGCAGGTTCACTGAACAGAACAGGTATGCAGTGGCGGGTTCACTGAACAGAACAGGTATGCAGTGGCGGGTTCACTGAACAGTACAGGTATACAGTGGCGGGTTCACTGAACACAACAGGTATGCAGTGGCGGGTTCACTGAACACAACAGGTATGCAGTGGCGGGTTCACTGAACAGGTATGCAGTGGTGGGTTCACTGAACAGGTATGCAGTGGTGGGTTCACAGCACAGGTATGCAGTGGCAGGTTCACAGAACAGGTATGCAGTGATGGGTTCACAGCACAGGTATGCAGTGGCAGGTTCACTGAACAGGTATGCAGTGATGGGTTCACAGCACAGGTATGCAGTGGTGGGTTCACAGAACAGGTATGCAGTGATGGGTTCACAGCACAGGTATGCAGTGGCAGGTTCACTGAACAGGTATGCAGTGGTGGGTTCACAGAACAGGTATGCAGTGGTGGGTTCACAGCACAGGTATGCAGTGGCAGGTTCACTGAACAGGTATGCAGTGATGGGTTCACAGAACAGGTATGCAGTGGTGGGTTCACAGTACAGGTATGCAGTGGTGGGTTCACTGAACAGGTATGCAGTGGTGGGTTCACTGAACAGGTATGCAGTGGTGGGTTCACAGCACAGGTATGCAGTGGTGGGTTCACAGAACAGGTATGCAGCCAGCCAGGAACAAGTTAAGCCTAACTAATCTTTCCCTGAGAGACAGTCTGCAGCAGCTCGCCCTACTCTCACTAACGCAGGCAGCACACGAGTGACCGTAATGGCCGCCGCTGCCTGCCTTATATAAGGGGGGGTGGGGCTCCAGGGGCTAGTGTAGCCTAATTGGCTACACTGTGCCAGCTGACTGTGATGTAGAGGGTCAAAGTTGACCCTCAAGGTGCATTATGGGGCGAACCGAACTTCCGCAAAGGTTCGCCAGCGGGACGCGAACGCGAACCACCGAAGTTCGTGTGGAACCGTTCGCCGGCGAACCGTTCGGCCCATCTCTAATACCGGCCTGCCGTGTGAGGTGAGTAATCATCTCAAGGGCTCTAGGACCCTTTTCCACTAGGTGTGATTCAATCCGATTAAACAAATTACTTCCTTTTGCAGATCGGTCCAATGCCACAATTAACAGGTAAATCGCGGTGCTGTTTTTTCACTGCTACGATTTGTTTTTTGTCGAATCACATTTTGCTGCATTTGCATTCCTATACTTTGTATTGTATGTTCCGCTATGCAATTTTTCCCGCAATTTGGCAATTCCTTGCAAAGTTTATTTTTCTCACGTCAGAGAAGTCGCAAACGCCCGGTACACCCAATGGATCACAATCGGATTACGGTGAAGTCACGGTAGTAGAAAGAGAAAAATGCAATAGAAATATAGTGTGATCACAAATACAATTGTGTTATTAGTAGAGAAGAGCCCTAAGGCCCTTTTCACAGTGGTCAGTTGCATTGCAGAATAATTCTGCAGGTCAACTTCTTGCCCATACAAATTTATGGGCTGTTCACAGTAACAGATCGCGTTATTCTAACTTGCTGCATGCAGGCTTTGTATTAAAGAGACACTGAAGCGAAAAAAATATATATGATATAATGAATTGGTTGTGTACTATGAATAATTACTAGAAGATTAGCAGCAAAGAAAATATTCTCATATTTTTATTTTCAGGTATATAGTGTTTTTTCTAACATTGCATTATTCTATAATATGTGCAGATTACACAACACTCAGCATTCAAAATGAGTCTTTCAGAGCAGTCTGTGAAGTAATGAACTCTCCTCTGGCAGAGGAAAATTAAACAGTTCAATTGCAGTTGAGATAATAAAAGTCAGATAACAGCCCTCTCCACGACTAAGGGCTCTTTTCCACTATGAAATGCGATTGCTATTGCGATCGCGATTCCGATCGCGATCGCAATCGCGTTTCAATTTCCACCATGCGATTGCGATTGCGATTGAGCTATTATACTCATTATAGTCCAGCTCAATCGCATACAAAACGCGGCAGGACGACGATTGCGCTTTGACCAAAATCGCATCGCAATCGGATCGCACTAATGGAAATTGCTGCTGCAGTTTCCATTAGTTTAATGTACCTTGCGATTTGCGATCAGAAGCAAATCGCAAATCGCAGGCTAGTGGAAAAAGGCCCTAAGTTAGTCGGAGAGCTTAATAGCTTTTTTGCATAGAGATAACAACTGGAGTTTCTCAACTCTTCCTTTACTGGAAACAATTAGACTGATGTATCTGATCTTAATGTTTTTTTTCTTAGCTGTACTACACATATAAATCATAATATCATCATTTTTTTTTCACTTCAGTGTCTCTTTAAAGTCTATATCCAGTCTCCATTGCAGTTCACACACATTATAACGTGTGTTATGTAACTGACCACTGTGAATCCAGCCTAAAGGATAACACTATATCCAATATGACACCTTGGGCCAGGGGCACCTCTAGCCATTTTGTCACTCCAGGTGAGAAATCCTGTGGCGCCTCCCCCCTCCTCCTGGCAGGGCACCCCCCCCATGAAAATAATCGTAATACTGCAGCGTGTCACCAGAAAATACACGTATTGCGGAAGCGTTTCATCAGAAAATAATAGTATCGCAGCAGCATCTCACCTGAAAATAATCGTAATGCGGCAACGTTTCACCCAAAATTACACTTGTTGTTTTTTCTGCAGCGTTTCACCAGAAAATACACAATGCGGGCAGCATTTCACCAGAATATACACAATGCAGCAGCGTTTCACCAGAAAATACACATAGGCAGGGCTTCACTTTCATGAGGCACAAAGTGGGACAGAAGGAGGCACAAGGGGACTGAATAAGGCACGCAGGAAGACATAGGGAGGCACAGGGGACAGAAGGAGGCAAGAGGGTCAGAAGAAGTCACAAAGGAGGACAGAAGGAGGCACAGGAGAACCGAAGGAGGTCCACGGAGGGGCAGCGGGTGGTACAAGGGGACAGAGGAAGGCATGAGGGCCAGAAAGAGGCACAAAAAAGGACAGTGGGAGGCACAGGGGGACTGAAGGAGGCACACAGGGGGACAGAATGAGGCACAAAGGGTGTCAGAAGGAGGCACCAAGGGGGGGGGGGGGGCAGAAGGAGGCACAATAGGGGACAGCTTGAGGCACAAAGGAGGACAAAAGGTGTCACAGGAGGAAAGAAGAAGGCACAGGGAGACTGAAGGAGGCACACAGGGGACAGGAGGAGGCACAAAGGGGACAGGAGGAGGCACTGTAACGAAGCAGAGGAAACTCTCAATTCTGAGGGCTTTCCTGCATCCCTTTAGATGTGTAAATCTGTATTCTAACATACAGAACAGCTCCCCCTGGTGGCTGCAGCACATCTAAAAGGGATGACAGAATGTATTGCAGGTAAAACCGCGTACGTACGAAAAGGGCGTCGGGAAAAAAGGGCGCGTGGTATAAACGATAAATGGAAATATCGTTTATAGAAATTATTGTGTAGAATTTCGTTTATAAATAGTGATTTAAAAATGTATAAATCACTAAATAATGTGTATGAGATCGGCAATTCTTAAAACGTTAATCTTCCCTGTTTGTAAAGTGAAACGTATATTTTCGTTTATTAAAAACCCTCCCTGTACCTATCCCTAACCCCTAGACCCCCTGTTGGTGCCTAAACCTAAGACCCCCCTGTTGGTGCCTAACCCTAAGACCCCCCTGTTGGTGCCTAACCCTAAGACCCCCCTGTTAGTGCCTAAACCTAAGACCCCCCTGTTAGTGCCTAAACCTAAGACCCCCCTGTAGGTGCCTAACCCTAAGACCCCCCTGTAGGTGCCTAACCCTAAGACCCCCCTGTTGGTGCCTAAACCTAAGACCCCCCTGTTAGTGCCTAAACCTAAGACCCCCCTGTAGGTGCCTAAACCTAAGACCCCCCTGTAGGTGCCTAAACCTAAGACCCCCTATGGATAATAATGTTTTACAGACATGAATAAATAAAGAATGTAAAGAAAAAAAATGTAAATTATTTTTTTGGGTGGATAATAATGTGTTAGAAATGTTTTAGAAATAGTGATTTATTATCTTCATAAACGTTATTCGTCACGGGCTCATTTTGTAAACTTAAATCATCACAAACATAGTTATAAATCCTTAAAAATCTCCGGGCGCCGTTATAAATCCTTAAAAATCTCCGGCGCCTTATTTTCCCCGTTCAGCGCCCATTAAACGATATTTATAATGAAAGTGAATGGGGCGCCCTTTTTGTCCACTTGTCTCATGCGCCCAAATCTACTGCTTCCGGTAAAACCTCCTACTCAGATACACAGCTCCCTGCTGCCCTGCTCCACACTGGTAAGTGACACTTACCGACCAGGGCTTAGTGACTTGAGGCAACATTGTTCGATAAATTACCAAACTTCTGCCTCATGCAGGGAAAGTTTAGTGAATTTAGAAAAAAATGAGGTATTTTACAGACCAAAATGATTTTACAGAACCGCCTATTCTGAATAGAGCCCCTTGTGTAATGCTAAGTACCTAATCTGGACATAATTCACAATTAGACTGCCTAGGCATAATCTGTAATAGTATTTGAATATCAGAATGTATCTCTGCATTTGTACGGTATTCTGGCATTCATGCAAAAACTACACTGGGAAATTTGGGCGCAGGGTAACGCCAAAAAGCAGCTCACCCTGCACCTGCAAAAGTCCCGGCGGCGTTATTAACTATTCCCCCTCCAGGCCGCCATGGACTCAGGGGTAAGATGTAATTGGGCTGCCAATCTATTGAGATTACTGTCTATGGTAGCGCATGGTGCAGCCAAATTTCCAGCACTGTTTTTGGCTGTTACGTGTATTCTGTACCCCAGGAGCCACTTATGTTATTATCAGAACTTGCTGGACATCATTGTTAAAGTGATCCTTAAGTCAACTATAAAAAATGAGATTTACTCACCTGGGGCTTCCCTCAGCCCCCTGCAGCCGATCGGTCCCCTCGCAGCCCCGCTCTGACGCTCCAGGACCCGCCGGTGAACACTTCCGGTTTGGCCGTCACCGGCCGACAGGCATGGGAACGCGAGTGATTCTTCGCGTTCCCAGCCTGTATATCGCCCCCTATGCTGCTATTGCGGCCTCTTTAGAGCGGGGCTGCGAGGGCACCGATTGGCTGCTGGGGCTGAGGGAAGCCCCAGGTGAGTAAATCTCATTTTTTATAGTTGACTTAAGGGTCACTTTAAAAGTCTTGAGATTAAAAATAATAATACTTTATTATTGAAAACCTTAATAAGAATTTATAGTTAGTTAAAAAGCATAAAGGAATGTTTGATAAGTATTTATTACAATTAAGGAATAGAAGCGCATGTATGTGTGTCAAGGGGTGCTTCAGATGGTGTTACCAATACCCACATCAGGGGGGGTACTTGGCAAATAACACCTTTTATAAAGAGGTACACACTGTAACACTTCTGAGCCACACAGAACGTTCCCCTGAACCATGTTATGAATGAAGCCATTCCATATAACCAGCAGTGAGTCACCCCCTTTGTGTATTTCCCCTGTGCTGAACTCAGTGTGCTCCTAATAATAGTATTTGAGTGCTGTATCTCAGCGAAAAGCACTTTATTTTTAGGCAATCTCTCCATGCGGCCTCCTCTCAGTGACTGCAGAGCCGTGCGAGGCCTGGGTGGATGTAATCCATGTTCTCACATGTTTTTCAGCAGAGTGGCAATTTTCTCCTCATAAACATGATTGCGCTTGTATAGCAGATTAAATGTAGTTAACATCATTAATAAGAGTGTTCTAGCACTGTAATAATAGGTATTTTCAGGCTGTTTTTGATAAGTAAATGTGAATGCATCAGACCCGCCTGAGCCTCCAATTTACACCCAGGCAGGGCCGTGAGCTGTGAGTCTATTACTGCACAGCTCTGCTCCATGTGGCAGTGTGAGGGACGACCATTCCGCTCTCTCTGCAAAGTGTACCACAGGGAGGAGAGATGATATGCAGCAATACTTTACATCTGTGTCTCTCCTAGGAGCAAGTCTTTAAAAAGAACCCCATGTGAAAATAAAGTGATGAAGTAAACAATTGTATTTATCGTCCTACTCCTAAAAATGACTTTTATTTAGATATCCCATTATTTTATACTTAAAGTAAATGTAATGTGTTATTGTCTATGCACAATGGCAGTCTACTAAATGTTCCAGAGCTAAAATACATGAACCATTGACCTTTTTTTATCTATCCCTTGTAAGTTGTTCTCTGTAGGAAAAAGTGTTATGCTAGGTACACACCATACAATTTTCTGTCAGGTTTACCTACCAGATCGATTTTTTCTAACATGTCCGATCTGAATTTCGATAGATTTTTCGATTTTCTGATTGTTTTTTTAATCGTTCTAAGATTATTTTTTTTAATCAATTTTCATAGAACTAAACAAAAATCGATCGAAAAGACGATTAAAAAACTATCGGAAAGTCGATCGAAATTCAGATCGGACAATCTGCAAATAATCGATCTGGAAGGTAAATCTAACAGAAAATTGTATGGTGTGTACCTAGAGCATTATGGTGGCTATACATCTCTTGACTTGGCGGATGATCGACTATCTGATGATTGGATCGAGCCTTAGAAATTCTAGAGTTACCCTGTAGGGCACAGCGGGGGACATTTATCAAGAAATCCATGCAGAACTGTCTCAGGCATCTTAAGAAATCATTAGATAGTGCAGATTCCTTCTAAAACTGTTGTGTAATAGGAGAAGCTAGGAAGGTCTCGCAGACAGTGCAGTGTGTGAGGGGAATTGCTGTTGCTGAGGTAACCAACACACCTGCTGTATTGATAGCAGCAGGCTCTGAGGAGGAATTCAGCAGGTGGGAGGAGCACCTCACAAATCATGTCTAGCCTGCACTCTGCAATCATGTCTAGCCTGCAGTTCTACATCTTTAGAACTGCTTTCAAGCACTTCTTAATCTGCGCCAGTTTAGGGATGGGTTTGCACTTCTTTTAACTGTAGTGCAGCTCTAGAAATCCACGCTAAACTGCCATTATTACTAGGATTTAAGAACGTTCTTATTATCATGCAGAACTGTTCTCCCTGCTGGTTAGAAAAGATTAAGAAGAAAAAACTGTCGGTAATGTGTTGATAAATCTCCCCAGCATGCCTTGTGCTATTACAACAAAATCCACTGCACAGCAATGCTTATGCACTTTAAACTCATATTTTTCGTAAGCATTACTTGGCTTATTTTTTTTTTTTTTGTGGTAGAGCTTCCCACATTAATCTTGAGTTCCCAAAATTTACTGACATCAAAGCAGCCACCTTTCCCACTTCCTTTTCCCCTCAGAGTCACCAACTTTCTTAAATATTATTGCAATTATTCAGTGAACAGCCCCGTGACTTAGTTTATGTCATATGATGTAACCAGCGTCACCTTCACATGATGGATCACTCTACCAATTACCAAACATAATAATTTGTAATTTGTTGCATTATAAATTACCCATTTCCACAATTTTTTTCTCCCAAAGTATCTACAAGGGCCTTCAACTTCAGGGTGACATGATCTCGCCAACTGGACAGACATGCAACTCACGTTAGCTTCAATTAGTGTTGTCTCAATCCCTCACCTTCCCACTACCCCCTGCGCCACTCGCTTACGGTAAACCTCATCCTTCCCAAACCTATAATTGTTGGCGAAGAGAGGGAGTGAGTTGGGAAAATGACTGATGGAGACCTACCTGGATGGCCCACCATGAGGTTATCAGTAGAACTATGAGGGTCTAGAAGTAGAATGCTGGGGTGGAGGGTTTTGTGTAAAAGGGGAACGCCTTAGTGTTAGTTGTGGGGGGAAGGTGGTGGCAGCACAGTCTGTTTAATAATATTGCTTTGCTTTACCATAAATGGTTGGGATGTGTGGTGGGTACCATTGCTCACCTCTTAAATTGCTTTGCTGTCATGTTCATCCTCTGTCTTTAAAATGACCACTGTTGCAAAATCTTAAAATATATGTAAACGTATACAAATAAGAAGTATATTTCTTCCAGAGTAAAATGAGCCATAAATTACTTTCCTCCTATGTTGCTGTCACTTACAGTAAGTAGTAGAAAACTGACAGAACCGACAGGTTTTAGACTAGCCCATCTCCCGATGGGGGATTCTCAGGGTTTTCTTTTTTTTCAAAAGCACTTAGTGAATGGCAGTTGCTCTGTCCAACTGCCAAAAAAGTGCACGGTGAACAGGTAGGCTGGCCAGCATCTTTGTATAAATCCTTTTCAGGTATTGTCTTTATAAAGAATAAAGGCCATGCTGAGAATCCCCTATGGAGAGATGGACTAGCCCAAAACCGTTGGTAATGTCAGATTACTACTACCTACAGTAAGTGACAGCAACATAGGAGAGAAGTAGTGTATAGCTCATTTTACTCTGGGAGAAATGTACTTCTTATTTGTATCTGTTTACATATATTTTAAATTTTAAGATTTTCACGACAGTGGTCATTTAGTACTTCCTGAATTACCGATCCAGTATGAGTATGCAGTTTGTGTGTCCACTGGTCTAATACTTGTACCAGTTATGTGGCTCTGAAGCTACTAAAGCCTGAACATCAGCTTGACAGTCAGGCCACTGGCAATTTGTAGATGGCAACAAATATGGCAGCATCAGGATTCTTCTCTCAACAGGTTCCCTTTATAACTCAACAAGAGGAGACAACAGAGGAGAAGGAGTTAAAGAAGAGAGCCTGCATTGTGCTGCTTTGCTTTTTTTTTTAGCAAGGATGTTATTTCTACCCAACCATAAAACTGAATGCACTCCAGCAGCAAATCTGAAGATTAGTCCATGACTTAGAATCTTGGCAGCTGGCTCGCTATATTAATCTGCTGGCCACCCAGATATAATCCTTTAGCATAATTAGTAGGCTGAGTTAAGAAGATCAGATTACAGCGAAAGTAAGAGAAAATCCATACGGACTAGACCAGAAACAAACATTACCGCAGCAGGGAAAACCTCTGCCACTCCCCTCATTACACCCCATTATGTTTCCTAGCTTCACAAAACCCACCCTAAGGTGTGACAGTTGTCTAGTGCCCTATGTTGTATTCCAGCTTCCCAGTGTCCCCAACTGCAACCCAGTGTCCCCCCAACTGCTTCCCAGCTTCCCCCCAACAGCTACCCAGCATCCCCCTAACTGCTTCCCAGCATCCCCCTAACTGCTTCCCAGCATCCCCCTAACTGCTTCCCAGCTTCCCCCCAACAGCTTCCCAGCATCCCCCTAACTGCTTCCCAGCTTCCCCCCAACAGCTACCCAGCATCCCTTCCCAGCTTCCCCCCAACAGCTACCCAGCATCCCCCAAGTGCTTCCCAGCTTCCCCCCAACTGCTTCCCAGTTTCCTCCTAACTGCTTCCCAGCTTCCCCCCAACTGCTTCCCAGTTTCCCCCTAACTGCTTCCCAGCTTTCTAAACTGTTTCCCAGCTTCCCAACTACTTTCCAGTGTCCCCCAACTGCTTCCCAGCTTCCTCCAACTGCAAAGCTTCCCCAACTGCTTCCCAGCATCCACTCAACTGCTTCCCAGCTTCCCCCAACTGCAAAGCTTCCCCAACTGCTTCCCAGCATCCACTCAACTGTTCCCCAGCTTCCCAACTGTTTCCCAGCTTCCCCCCACATCTTGCTTTCTCAGCATCACCCCAACTGCTTTTCAGCATACCCCCAACTGATTCCCATCCCTCCGACTGCTTCCCAGCTTTCCAGAATCCCCCAACTGCTTCCCAGCTTCCCCCTAACTGCTTCCCAGCTTCCCCCTAACTGCTTCCCAGCTTTCCAGCATCCCCCAACTGCTTCCCAGCTTCCACCTAACTGCTTCCCAGCTTTCTAGCATCCCCCCCCCCCCCCCAGCTTCCCAACATCCTCTAACTGTTTCCCAGCTTTCCAGCATCCCCCAACTGCTTCCCAGCTTCCCCCTGCTTCTCAGCTTTCCAGCATCCCCAAACTGCTTCCCAGCTTCCCCCTAACTGCTTCCGAGCTTCCCCCTATCTGCTTCCCAATTTTCCAGCATCCCCCCCAGCTTCCCAACATCCCCTCACTGCTTTCCAGCTTTCCAGCATCGCCCCCAACTGCTTCCCAGCACCCCCCAGCTGCCTCCCAGCTTTCCAGCATCCCCCTAACTGCTTCGTAGCATCCCCCAACTGCTTCCCAGCATCCCCCCAACTGTTTCCCAGCACCCCCCAACTGCCTCCCAGCTTTCCAGCGTCCCCTTAACTGCTTCCCAGCATCCCCCCAACTGCTTTCCTGCATTCCCCAACTGCTTCCCAGCTTTCCAGCATCCCCCAACTGCCTCCTAGATTTCCAGCATTCCACCCCCAACTGCCTCCCAGCATCCCCCCAACTGCCTCCCAGCTTTCCAGCGTCCCCCCAACAGCTTCACACCTTTCAAGAGCCCCTGAAAGCTTTCATTAGATTTCCATTCTCTGCTGTAGGGTGCCGTACCTTTCTAGAACAATCAAAATGTGTCCCAATGTTTCATTAAATGACCACGATTGCAAAAAATTGTAAAATTTAAAATACAAGTGTATAAGAAGTACATTTCTCCCTTAGTAAAATGCACTATAAATTATTTTCTCCTATGTTGCTGTTGCTTACAGTAAACAGCATTTTTTAAAGTTTGATCTAATGGAAGGTTGACTTCCCTGAAGAGCAGTTTAGTTCAGAAAATGTACTTCCACTTTAAAGCAAATTGGTAACGACATTAAAGTGGACCCAAATTAAAAATACAAGATTTCAGAAATACAATCTATTTTCTAAATTATAATAATAAATAGCAGCCTTTTTTCAGCTGCATGATAACAAATATAAATTTTTTTTACATTTATTGGAGGAACCCCTACCTTCCTTTCATATTGCCGGGATAGAATCCGGCAAACTGGTGAAGTAGATGGTGTCCGGCAAAGGTGGAATTGCTAATGGCTGCCACCTGTATAACCCTAGTTATGAAAAGAGAAGGGTGAAAAGTATGCACTGAAATGCTCATAGGCTTGAAGGAGTGTTTACTTATCTTTGTATGTGTCAGAGTGCTGCAACTAAATATTTTGCATTAAAAAAATGTTTGGTTTGGGTCCGCTTTAACAACAAAGTCAGATACTTACCTGCAGAGAGGGAAGGCTATGGATCCTATAGAGCATGCCTTGCCCCCTTTCGTTTGCTTCATTCCAGCACTGTCCTTTGTTCAAAATGAGCCGCCTCCGTGAGCCCTGAGTGATTCCAAAGACTGGTGGCTCCGTACTGCACATGCAGGCACTATGCACACTCATGCATGCTCAGCACAGGGCCGCATGTCTTCAGGAGCACTATGGGGCACTAGTACTCCCGAAGCCCTCTGAAAGTCCCCAAAGGCGTATTCATCCAGTTGGTCAAATACATGCAATGGGTTGACAGCGCTGGAATGAGGGGATCAAGAGAGGCTCTATAGGAACCAGAGCCTTCCCTCTTCATAGGTAAGTATCAAACTATTTTTTTCCACCTCATTCTGTACCACTTTAAATACCACTATCAGTGGTGTAACTACAATTCATGGGTCCCCCCAGCAAAACTTTGATGTGGGCCTCCCCAATGTTCCCACCCCTTCCCTTACCTACCCTCGGTGAAATTAATCACGGCCGGGGGGGCCCATCTCACCAGGGTCAAAAAACAAGTGCGCCCATCATGATCTTCACACCCATAACAACCACAGCCACAAAACAACTGATATGAAATATAGCTCCCTGTATCGGAGGAAGGGAAGGATCATAGTTACGGGCCCCCCACAGCTCTGGACCCCCTCCGATCGCAGGGGCTGCTCCCCTCTAGTTACGACCCTGGCCACTATAGTTTTTCATACACACACAAATAAAGAACAGACAATACAACTATTGTTAGTTCCAGAGAAATAATTATCTTTGCCATTTAGTAATATACTAGTGAATTAGCCTCCAATAAGAGTTTGTACTGTTGTGCAGACGTCTGAGTGTCCAGAGTGTAATCGATGTGTTAGTGTGGGACGCATTCTTCTCTGTCATCAGTTATAATGGGCAGTTCACTTGGGAGTCAACAGCTATTACAAAGACATCGTCTCACCATCATATTTTATTTAATGTTCCATGGATTTACCAGTCTTTCCAAGTCAATACGCACAAAATAAATGGTGTGCCTTCGGAAAGCCTGCCATACATCACCAGCAGCTTTTAGACAAATCTCTATTTAACATTTTGAAACCTGCACCTCTAATGCCCCGAAAAACTGCCATGAAAATAATGTTCCCATCATGCAGCCTGTCTACATCACACAAACTTTCCAACCGATCGAGAATAGGGATGGTAAATCTGATGCTAATCGTTCCAAGTTGATGCAGATTTTATGCTATTTTTATGCAAATTTTTTACAGCTAGAAAACAGACAGATGGAATGAAGCCTGAGGTGGATGTTATTGGTCCATTTTCAAACTGCATAAATTTGCATACAAATAGCATAAGCTATACATCAGGGGAGAAATGGCATCCTAAGACCAGGCCACATCTGAATGACTACCAAAAGAGGCATGCAGAGCCCCCCAGAGGCAACAAACACACCTTGTATTTAAAACAGATGCTACAATTATGCATGTAAGCCCTGAACTCTGAAATAAATGGTATGCAAACAAAAATATCAAATTGGAGCAGCTACCCATAAGGCAAACTTACATTTCATTTTAGACAACAGGGAGAGGTGGCAGAGCTTCCTAAAGCAGGCTGCATCTGAATGACAACCAGCATAGGTGTGCAGAGGCTAATTATAGGCAGGGTACACATCTTGCATTTAAAACACATGCAGCTTGCTTTGAGAAACGCTCCCACCTTTCCCTGCTGTCTATTAAGTATGCATCAGCTTGGAATTTTCGGTATATAGTTGACCATAACTGATCAAGAGCAGGGTTGATGTGGAGGTGTCACACTTTGCTCCACTCCACAAGGTGCTATAGGTCTGAGGTGTATAATTGCCCTGCGAAAAATAATGGTCTCCCAGCTGAGAGGTACATTGATGATAATTATTTCCAGCACCGCTTTTTGTGCAATGCCGTGCAGAAATACTACTTTTTATTTTAAATAAGTCTATCTTTTGACTGTAACTTCGCTTACACAGATCAGTACCAACCATGGGAGTGCGGTTTGGGAGTTTATGCATGCACATGCATAGTAGCCCGAAACCGTGCTTGAAGTGGACCTTTAGGTGGACCATGCTAGTAGTATTTTTGTTAAGTCACTCTTAAAGCGGATCCGAGATGAACAACTAACTATAACAAGTAACTTGTCTATATATCTTATGTACAGTTTAGATGGTTTAAACAGCAAATCTGTCTGCAAACAGCTTTAATAGAAAATGATTATTTCTTCCAGTGATACAATGACAGCAGCCATGTTGTTTGTAAACATTACACAGAGGCAGGCTTATCTGCACCATCAGCACTCAGACTCCTCCCTCCTCCCCTCTGCCTCTGAAATCTCTGGCTAGTAATACCTCCCCCTTCTTCTGCCCAGACTGAGCTCCCATAAGCCCTTGCTACTGCCAAGGCTCTCTGAAAACTGTCGGTGGGGCTTATTTAGTTTATAGGGAATTAGAGTATTAAAAACAAAAACAAAAAAGTATTTGGCTTGAGGAATGCCCTGTAAACTATAGGAAAGGAACACAATTATGCAATTAGTAAAAGTTCATCTCGGATCCACTTTAAGGCAGCAAAGCCCACCTAGTAGAGTCTGCAAATAAGTTAACTCCTGGATATGCAGATCTCCTAGATCAGGGCGGGGGGGCTGGCAGGAGTAACCACAAATTCATAAAATAGGATATATTCAGGTGAGGTACTAAATCAGCGATAAGATGCCAGTCCATAAACAATCTGAGGGTTGGAGCAAGCTGTAAGCATACAGAGTCTAAGAAAGGTAAATCACATGCTCATTGGCAGAGTTCAAATTGGATTCCAAGATCAAAGTTTTAAGATCAGGCTTGGATTCCAGGGAGCCAGTGGCGTAGCTAAAGAGCTGTGGGCCCCGGTGCAAGTTTTACATGGGGCCCCCCAAGCACTCTATACATAACAATTGATACGGCACACCAAAACCTGCCAAGGACAACCACAGTGTCAGAGGTGCAAGAAGGGGTTGGGGAACAGTGTGTTAAGGATTACTACTATTCAAAGCATCTATAGAAGTGATTATTACCAGCACAGGACCAATAGAGAGCTAATACTGTGATAGAGGGTGGACCCTTCGGGGCCCCTCTGGCCCAAGGGCCCCGATGCGGTCGCTACCTCTGCACCCCCTATTGCTACGCCCCTGCAGGGAGCTGCAGCAGTACAGAAATCAGGCAGGACAGATGGAAAAGCAACACACGCTCTGAAACCAGGAAGCTAAGCACCTGTCTAATGATTTCTACAGCTCTGAAGGAAAGACAGTCAGAGGGACAAACTAGAAACAAGCAAAAACAGGAGTGGATGCGGTGTGAAAGGGAATTTGCATAGATAAGCATGTGGCACTGAACCAAGTATATATTATATGGCAAAAATTACCTTGGTCGCCTAAATGACTAGGCACCCATGCTCTGCACTGGTGGGCTATGTAGAAGTATATTATTCCGACCTTTGCAGGGCACCTCCTACATGCAACACACATAAGAGGCCAGCCCCCTCCTTCAACATCTTCAAGAAGGCCCCTCAAAACTCACCTTTTCACTCTGGCCTACCACCCCTCACTGGTGCCCTAAATACGCAGCTGAACTCTGGTTCCCTACCTTTCGTGTCACTACCTCTCCCTCTAGATTGTAAGCCTTTGGGTAGGGTCCTCCTCCCCCTGATGTCACGATGTGTCCTACCTGATCATGCACCTCCATTTCTGTGCACCAATGCTATGCATCTGAGTGAACTCAACTTGCCTAATCGCCATGCTCCATCCAGTGACTGACTAAGCACTTATACTGTGCTGTGTGATCTGTTTTTTTCTTGTATTCCTGTATTGTCATATTGCTGTATGTCACCCCTAAATATTGTCTGTAACTTTAACTAATGTTCAGCGCTGCGTAATATGTTGGCACTTTATAAATACAATAAATAAAATAAATGACGCCAGCATGGGAAGGAAAACGTGAATGGGGGTGGGGGTAAGAAAGTGAAATAGTACGGCTGTTGATATTCAGCATTACCTGCACAATCAACTGTTTGGAAGGCACACGTTTCTTTCAATTCTCTCCCTGACAGCACTAGTTAGCTAGTTATGAACATGTCCACTTTATCATGCAGGACGTGGTGTGGTAAATCTTTTTCAGACCGCATGCTAATAAACGCCGGGGGGCTTCAGGCATACTTGTGTTAGTATTCCACATGTCTGATGTCTACTTCTGGCACAACGCAAGAAAAAGGCTCAAATCAGCTACAAAAAGAGCAACAAATGGTGTTTTCAGCCTGGAGCTGATATATACATATTTAATTGAGATAGGGAAACAAGGTCAGTGGTAAAGAAAGGGAAAATCTGTTTTCGACACATAAATTCCCAAACTGTTAGCTCAGTATCGGGACACGCCAAGGCTCAGGAAGATGTTTGCAGCAGATGAGCTGGTCGGAGAACGCGTACAAGAAAGCTACGTTTTACTCACTGAACTAAAACACAAATCTGCGCATGTAAACATTCCACTGTGGGCATCACTATGGGCATTGCTACTAGAATGCCAGAAGATGCAGGATATAGGGGTAACTGTGTGGTGCACAAAATGGGCATGGACAGACTGTGGTGTGTCCAAATACTTTATGTGAACATAGCAGGGATATATCTAGAAATCTGTGGCAACCCCTTTTCAGTAAAGCTCCCTCTCCTCCTAATAAAAACTAGGTCCCTTGTACCATACAAAAAAAGCCATATGAGACATACATGCAATAAAATGGACAGTGTATATAGTGTTTATCATCACAATAACCACTTGAAACATTTGACATAATTAAGCAGGAATAGCCCCCAAACTACATAATTAGGCAGCATGTACCCCCAAACCACATAATAAGGGGTGCATATTGGCCGAACCTGCAGTTATACATGGGAAGGGACTTGTACTGGCAGCTGTTGTTATGTATGGGGGAGGGGGATTGGATGAGATGTTATATGGCAGCAGTTATTATTATTGGGGAAAGGACTGTTATTCTGGGGCAGGGGGCACATAATGAAAGCACATACAGTCATGGCAGCACTTGTTATCATTTGAGATGTCATTGCTGCAGAATCTCTGGACCCTTCACGAGATTTACATTAATAATGTTATAACAATCAAAGATTATTTCAACCTTTTGAGTGGCTACTTTTATCATTATTATTTTTTATATAAACGTGTACAATCACTTCAATTTTAAACCTGGAAAAACTACAGGACCTCTTGATGACACCACCAGGTATTTGAAAATGACATTTTTCAGTCAGTGATGTAACCTTTCACTACCTATGGTGGGTCCTTATCTTGCTCGCTAGTGGCCACAGGTACCCCATTCCAGCCCTAGCAGTTTCTGCAGGAAATAATAAGAGATGACAGAGGAGCAAAGGTACAATATCTTCATTTAATTATACATATATATTGGCAATTCATTTCTTTTTACATTTTGCCTCTTTAAAGGACAACTAACATGAGAGGGGTATGGAGGCTGCCATATTTATTTCCTTTTAAACAATACCCATTGCCTGGCAGCCCTGCTGATCTATTTGGCTGCAGTAGTGTCTGAATCACACACCTGAAACAAGCATGCTTGGGTGGCAGCCAATCAGAATTCTTATAATATGTTGCAGCTGAAGCCCAGTTTGCTCTGGATAGTTTTCTGCACTTGCCTCGGTTTTCTTTGCACTTGTCTGTATATATCAGCTGCACAGTTAAGTCTCCTGCTCTACAACATGTTCCTACTCCTCTTTCAGTGCCTGCCCCACATAATCTATTTTATATGCAAATAGCCTAAAAGGATTAAAAACTTCTTTATCTCTGGCACTCACCTGCTTCTCCCAGAGGAGTCAGAGATTACAGTTCCTTACTGAGCGGCAGCAGCTAACCTGCACAGCACTCCAGGGAGGAAGAAATATATGATAGCACAAACACCCTAAAGTGCACCTGAACACAACACTATGGATAAGCACCCCTCACAAAGGCTATTCCACGCATACCATTTGTTTGTACATCTGCTTAGTTTCAGTTTGATATTACAATGCTATGGAGCTCTGTGAAGAAGTGGACACAGGACCAGGGGCGCCGCGAGGCATAAAGCGAACCAAGCGGTCGCTTGGGGCCTCAAGATCGTAGGGGCCTCGGCGGCTCAGTGACGTCGGCGCGGCGTCACTGTTTTCCCGCAGCCCCGCGGGGCTGGCAGAGCAGAGCAGGGCAGGGCTACGGGAAGATGGCCGCCACCGAAGCCCTGCTCTGGAGACTATTTATGCCTCCAGTACAGGGCTTCGGGTGGCCATCTTCCCGTAGCCCTGATTCAATCAGTGCGGGAGATTGGAGGAGGGAGGGAGCTCCGTGGGAACTGCGCGCCTGAGGAGCCGGCCAGGAGAGGAGACGGGGAGAGAAGACTTCTGCCAGTGCCAGCCAGGTGAGTAAATGCTTTTCTTTTTGCAGCTCTGAAAATGTGCCCTAATTGCGTTTGATATCTGCTGAACTGTTCCCTAATCGTGTTTGATTTCTGCTGAACTGTTCCCTAATTGTGTTTGATTTCTGCTGAACTGTTCCCTAACTGTGTTTGATTTCTGCTGAACTGTTCCCTAATTGTGTTTGATTTCTGCTGAACTGTGCCCTAATTGTGTTTGATTTCTGCTGAACTGTTTCCTAATTGTGTTTGATTTCTGCTGAAAATGTGCCCTAATTGCGTTTGATATCTGCTGAAAATGTGCCCTAATTGCGTTTGATATCTGCTGAAAATGTGCCCAAATTGCGTTTAATTTCTGCTGAAAATGTGCCCAAATTTCGTTTGATTTCTGCTGAAATGTGGCCCTAATTGCGTTTGATTTCTGCTGAAAATGTGCCATAATTGCGTTTGATTTCTGCTGGAAATGTGCCCAAATTGCGTTTGATTTCTGCTGAAAATGTGCCCAAATTGCGTTTGATTTCTGCTGAAAATGTGCCCTAATTGCGTTTGATTTCTGCTGAAAATGTGCCCAAATTGCGTTTGATTTCTGCTGAAATGTGGCCCTAATTGCGTTTGATTTCTGCTGAAAATGTGCCATAATTGCATTTGTTTTCTGCTGAAAATGTGCCCAAATTGCGTTTGATTTCTGCTGAAATGTGGCCCAAATTCTGTTTGTTTTCTGTTGAAATGTTGCAAAAATTGCGTTTGTTTTCTGCTGAAATGTTGGACAAATTGCGTTTTTATTTTCTGGTGTCTGGGGTAACTGTTGCTGCATTTATTATTTAATGGTCATAGTTGGCTATATTTGCTGTGCTACGGTTAAGCTCCGCCCATACAATGTCATGGCCAAATCCATCTTTCGGCGCGGCGCGCTGCGCGGGCCTCAATCACCCCCACATCCATTTTCCCCTCAAACAGCCCCGCCCCAATCCGCCCTCCAGCTCCACCCACATGTCATTGCCACGCCCACTTATGCGGGATAGCCACACCCATTTTTCAGGGCCACTTTCTACAGTCCGCTTGGGGCCACAAAAACCTTAGCTGCACCCCTGCACAGGACAAGACTGTCTGACTGTTTGAGTTTGATACGGCGAAAAATTGTAAACTTTAAAATATGTGTATGTAAGTACATTTCTCCCAGATTAAGATGCACTATAAATTACTTTTCTCCTGTGTTCCTGTTGCTTACAGTAAGCAGTAAAAATTTGACTGATCTGACAGATTGTGGACTAATCCATCTCCTCACGTGGGTTCAGGATTTTCTTTATTTTCAAAAGCACTTATTGAATGGCAGTTGTTCAGTCCAACTGCTAAAATAGTGTGCCAATGACTAAGTAGGCTGGCTAACATCGTTGTATAGAGCATTTCCAGGGATTGCTTTTGTATATAATGTATATAAATACTTAGAATCCCCCAAGAGGGGATGAACTAGTCCAAAACCTGTCAGATCTTTACAGCTTACTGTTAGGCCCGGTTCACATTTGCGTTTCTTACCAAAACGGACCAGATGTCCGGATCCGTTCCGTCCGGATCCGGGCCAGATGCATCAGGTTGCAATCCGGATCCGGTCAGGATCCGGTCCGTTTGCATCCTGATTTTCATCCGTTACGGATCCAATTGCTATCCGGATCCGTTTTTTAAAGAGATAAAGACTATATAAATTACTGGGGTCTGGGAGGTCTGCAGAAGCCCTGGAGTCATTGTTATAGACAGCCTGACGCGTGGAGACCATCCTTGGATAGAGAGACTGCAGTTTGGACCATGGATCCAGTGTATTTTTACTCATTTTACTTGGGAATTGTCTCCTTTTTAATTTTTACCTACTACTATGTGGGAAGGAAGCGTGCTCCTCGCAGGAGATGGTAGGTGCACCCTCTACCCATGAGAAGGCAAAGGAAGGGAGAGTTCCAGTCCCTCTACCAGTACCTTAGATGACACCCAGAGAAGTTCTACAGCTATACCCGGATGTCCATACCCCTGTCAGTATCCAAACCTAAACACACCACCCCCACCATCCCTAAACACCCCACCCTCACCCCCACAACACCTCACCCCTGTATACCTAGCTAAACACACCACCCCCACCCTCCACAAAACACCCAGACCCCTCTAAACACACCTCCCCCATCCTCCAATGCTGGGCCCATGTGTCACCATCCAAAATGGCCGCTATCACCATAGAAAACGCTACGGAAGTGGGGTAGATAGGTCGGATTTTATAGCCAGTGTGTTGTGTCATTTCAGTTTCTCATTGGTTTCTGCTGTGCGGATGGTGTATTTAGGATCCGGTCCAGGTGCGGCGGCCGGATTAAACGTACGGCAAAAATAGCGCAGGTTGGAAAAATCCGGACCATGGCCCAGAGTCCTGATCCGGTCAGGATCCGGTCAGTGAGGAATGGACGAGTGTGTACGGATCCATAGAGTTACATTGGATCGCCGAACGTCCGTTCCGTTTCCGGTCCACAAAATCCTGACGGCGAACGCCAATGTGAACCAGGCCTTAGGCACTTAAACATAGGAGAAAAGTAATTTATGGTGCATATTACTCTGGAAGAAATGTTCTTCTTATAATTATGCATACACATGTATTTTAACGAACTGAGCATGTACAGAATGCTTGCGGACATGGGAGCGATCAGGGGGTGCACACGGTCAGGACTATGCATGTGCAGTTATCTACGACTCAATTTGTTGCCTTGAAGGAGCTTACAGCAGCATCATAAAAGGGACCAGGAGGACGGTGAGGTGCTAACAGACCACAGGAGGCTGAAAGAAGCCCAGGGTAAGTATAAATCCTTTTGCTGTGATTGTTTCAGGTATAATTTAGTACACACACACAGGAGCAGCTGAGGAGCATCTTGTTTTTGAGTGACCACATCTCAACACAGTGCTAGTGTGATGACTCTAGCATTACAGTTGTTCCACCTGATAAGGGACGGAGTTCTGGTAAGTCCACAATGGCCCAGGCCTAGGGCAGCTGCAGCCCAAGGGTTGCAACATATGAAAGAGAAGGCTGCACATGTAAGACAACACATGAATAGGGAAGCTGATGCCCAAGGGAGCTGTTCCTGAAGGAGAAGAACTGAAGTACATGGATGATGCACATGGAAGAGGAGCCAAATCATACTTGGCCTGGGGGTGGAAAAAATATAAATCCGTCCGTGACCCCTCCCTTCTTATTACTCATGCTGTCTAGCTGGACAGAAAACAGCAACAGAGTCGAGAGTCAGCAAGGTCAGCTGTGACTTCACCACTTAGAGGTTGATCGGAACTCTAGGATTCATTCATATGACTGAATAAGATAAGGTTTTCAGGGTAAGAAACAGCATCTGTGTTGTTAATTAACGCGGATCCGAGATGAAAAACTAACTATAACAAGTAACTTGTCTATATATCGTATCTAAAGTTTAGATAGTTTACACAGCAAATCTAGCTGCAAACAGCTTCAATACAATATGAGTATTTCCTTCTGTGATACAATGACAGCAGCCATGTTGTTTGTAAACATTACACAGAGGCAGGCTTATCTGCATCATGAGCACTCCCCCTCCTCCTGCCCAGACTGAGCTCCTATGAGCTCTTGCTACTGTCTGATAATGCCTTGGCTCTCTGAAAACCTGTGGGCATGGCTTGTTTAGTTTATAGGGAATTAGAGTATTGAAACAAAAACAAAAAAGTATTTGGCTTGAGGAATGCCCTATAAACCATAGGAAATGAACACAATTATGCAAAGAGTAAAAGTTCATCTCGGATCCACTTTAACCACTTGCCGACCGCACGCTTATACCGTGCGTCGGCAAAGTGGCAGCTGTAGGACCAGCGACGCAGTTCTGCGTCGCCAGCTGCAGGCTGATTAATCAGGAAGCAGCCGCTCGCGCGAGCGGCTGCTTCCTGTCAATTCACGGCGGGGGGCTCCGTGAATAGCCTGCGGGCCGCCAATGGCGGCTCGCAGGCTAAATGTAAACACAAGCGGAAATAATCCGCTTTGTTTACATTGTACGGCGCTGCTGCGCAGCAGCGCCGTAAGGCAGATCGGCGATCCCCGGCCAATCAGCGGCCGGGGATCGCCGCCATGTGACAGGGGACGTCCTGTCACTGCCTGCACAGGACGGATAGCGTCCTGTGCAGCCCGGATCACCGGGGGGGAAAGGTAGGAGAGGGAGGGGGAGAATGTCGCCGCGGAGGGGGGCTTTGAGGTGCCCCCCCCCCGCAACATGCCTGCAGGCAGGAGCGATCAGACCCCCCCCTGCACATCATCCCCATAGGGGGGAGAAAAGGGGGGCGTTCTGATCGCTCTGCGTGCACCCTGATCTGTACTGGGGGCTGCAGAGCCCACCCAGCACAGATCACAACAAACAGCGCTGGTCCTTAAGGGGGGGGTAAAGGGTGGGTCCTCAAGTGGTTAAGTGCTTCTCTTTTAGAACACAACTATGGGTTTTTATGCATAGATCCAGTACAGGGTCACTTTAAGTGACATCATTTGAAAAGTAAAAACTATTTTCTATGCCTTTCGGACAGAAAGGCATTGAGAACTGCTGCTGTGTGTTTTTTTTTTTCGAGTTTGCACCACAAAATCCCAAAACTAACAAAAATATTGATCCCAAGATAGATGACTCAGTTTACATTCCTCCAGGGCTTCTTTTCCGAAGTTCCCTAAGACAAAAGTTTTATAGATCAATAAATACATTCAGTTATACATTCAGCAAGACAGCGGTAATAGATTTTATCAGCTGTGCTTTATATTCTTGACCTTCTTCTGTGGTCCGCACACAAATGCCTTCTCTCCATCTTTTCCTGCATCCATCTTACACTGTGCAAACGTTTTACTGACACAACTCTGTCTCTGTCAGGCCAGTAAAATGTCTGCCCTCTCTACAGCAGCTGGAGAACTACAAGTCACAGCTTGTCCTGTAAAATTCACCTGATCGTCAATCCTTTTTTTTAAAATAAGCAGGACTTTCATTTTGAATTATACATTCTGTATCAGTGGCAGCGCTGTATTGCTGGGAGGGCTACAAAGGCCCATGTCTTGTGCGGCTGCCGCCCAAGGGTGTGACTAGACAAGGAACAGGGGTTGCTGAATATTGAAAAGATGCCTGCAAATGGAGAAGGGAGGCTACAAATAAAAAGCAATGTATGGAAGAGGAGAGATGCTGCTCAGGGAACTGTACATACAAATTGGGGCTGTTGTACATGGATGTTACACACAGAAGAGGGGGCGGCAAATGGAATTGGCACTGTGGCACATGGATAGAGAGCAACAAGAAAGTAGTAGGCCTAGGGGCAGAAAAAAGTATAAATCTGGCCTTGATTGGTAGACCACAACCCACTTTTTAATTTAAAAAATAAGGGAGAGACCGAAAGCCCCAAAGGTGCAGTATGTTGCAGTAAGGGGAAATTAGTGACTCAAATAATACTCACAAGTATGGGTCACCTCAAAGGCAACCACTGTGTAGGCAGATGGGGATCATAAATCCATCCCTACTCAGGCTTAAAAGTTGCTCTCTGTAGTAGACGGTTATCGAGGATACACTCCTCCAACAAGGGTGGACAAAGATAGAAATTGAGAATGATGATACAGAGGTGCCAATTAGAATAAAAAACTTAGAAATAATTTAAAAAGGAGGTAGTGGTGGACTTACCTCCAACAATTCAAATACAAGTAGTGTAAAATTCTGGTTCACGCATGTGGAGTATGGAGAGGCCCATCTTTGGAAGCACTTGGAAACACTAATGCTTCCAAGATATCCCGGAGGGTGATGGAGCTGTTTTATGACCAGTTTGTTGAAAACAGCTAACAGTGATGACATCACTAATACGGGAGATGAAAGGGAAGGCTCTTTTGGACCTAGAGCCTTCCCTCTTCATAGGTAAGTATCTGATTATTTTTTAAACAAGAACTCTCCAGTGTTAGTTTAACCGCTACACAACTGAGGGGTTTTACCCCTTCAGCATCCAAGCAATTTTCACCTTTCAGCGCTCCTTACATTCATTCGCCTATAACTTCATCATTACTTATCGCAATGAAATGAACTATATCTTGTTTTTTTCGCCACCAATTAGGCTTAATTTAGGTGGGACATTATGTCAAGAATGATTTTATTCTAAATGTGTTTTAATGGGAAAATAGGAAAACATTTGGAAAAAAATCATTAGTTTTCAGTTTTCAGCCATTATAGTTTTTAAATAATGCATGCTACTGTAATTAAAATCCATGTAACTTATTTGCCCATTTGTCCCGGTTATTACACCGTTTCAATTATGTCCCTATCACAATGTTTGGCACCAATATTTTATTTGCAAATAAAGGTGCATTTTTTTTCAGTTTTGCGTCCATCCCTAATTACAAGCCCATAATTTATAAAGTAACAGTGTTATACCCTCTTGATATAAATATTTAAAGAGTTCAGTCCCTAAGGTAACTATTTATGTTATTTTTTTTTTAATTGTAATTTTTTTTTTTATTATTACAAAAAAAAAATGGTAACAATTGGGGAGTGTGGGAGTTAATTAGTTAATTTATATTGTAAAGTAATGTATTTGTATGTGAAAAAATGTTTTTGGGTGTAGTTTTACTTTTTAGCCACAGTAATTTTTTGTAAATGCGTCCTGCAAGCGTAGGAAGTACGCTTGCAGGAAGTTCAGGGAGGCTGGGAAACTGATTTTTTTTTCACAATGATTGCACTGCTTCTCATAGAAGCAGCCAAACATTGCTGGGGGACAGAGATCAGAGAACGGGAATGGTTTTTCCTGTTCATTGATCTCCGGACCAGTGGGCCGCCGCCCACTTGTCCGAAGATCAATGAACAGGAAAAACCATTCCCGCTCTCTGCACGATTGAGGGAGCGCGCGCACGTGCGAGCGGGAGCGCGGACAGTGGCGGGGGGTGCGTATATCTACGCTCCGGGCAGGGAACTGAAGTCCAAAGGAGCGTGCGTAGATATACTGTACCCGGGCGGCGAAGTGGTTAAGTATTATTTCCTCTGCTGAGTGCTGGAAGTATGTTGATCTGTATAGTAAGAGAAAACAGAGAAGATATAATAATTCCTTTTTTAGTATAGCGCTTTTGTCCTGTCGGACTCAAAGCGCTTGTGAGGCAGCCACTAGAGCACACTCAGTAGGCAGTAGCAGTGTTGGGGAGTCTCGCCCAAAGAACTCCTACTGAATAGGTGCTGGCTTACTGAACAGGCAGAGCCAAGATTCAAACCCAGGTCTCCTGTGTCAGAGGCTGAGCCGTTAACCATTACACTATATAAGGTTGGGAAAGAAGCCATGAGTAAAGTTTAGTGCAACACAGCCTTTTGTGCATTAGCATACCTATTTAAATTACTCCCACATTTCAGAAGCGGAAAGGTCTTTAAATAAGCCAGGATGCAGCTGATTAATTGGCATTCTGGGCACCCCTTGGTTCTAGTTTTAAGAGACGCTCTCAAGCATTATAACAGCGTGACACATTGGAGCACTGGCTTGGCAGAGAATCTGAGTCCCGACTGTTCTGTGGAGAAAGAATGCCTCTCTGTGTGAGCAGCACTCGCCTTCACAGCCCAGCAAGCCTCTGCGACACATTGCGATACAAGCTTGTTCACCATACTGAACCACTGGGCCGGTGAAAGGTTAGGTAAGGTGACCGGCTGGTGAGGAAAAAAGCACGGGCGCCAGAAAAGCCTCCTAATGCCGCTTTATTATTATCCTAATGATATGCCAGCATAGCAGAGATATTGGCAGCTCTGCGAGTGATTAGTCAAATGAGCGATAATAACCTAATAATGTACTCTGTGGAAAGATACCGTATGTTTTCAGAGCTGCGTTCATTTCATCTGCCATTGAGCATGCATCTGTCTGACAATAAGAGATGGATCTCCTCTGAAGCCAAATCCCACTCAGATATTAAAAAGTGTAATCGAGTTATTTATTCAAGTCAGACAGGATACACTGAAGAGAAATACAAGTCATCAGGGCTGAATTTACCATAAGGCACTGTAGGCTTATGCCTACAGGCGCCTTTTGTAGTAAAGGCAGCTCCCCTCCCCAAATGTCCCCCTACATTTTGAGGGGGGGGGGGCTACTTAATAGTGAGGTGGAAGCATATCTGGCTCCCTTTACTTGGGGGGCACACCTACTACCTAGACTAGGGGTCCCCAAACTTTTTCGGTCAAGGTCCCGGTCAACATACTTCAGACTGCTGGGAGGCCAGAGTATACATAAAATGTAGAAAACATTACATTAAGCCTAGGTAGTGTAAACTATTACCTGTTTACATGTGCAGCCCTTATGTCTCACATTTAACCAAATATGATAGTATGCCCCCCAACACAGCATGTATATGTCCTGCAACACAGAGGAGAACTCCTCCGGAGGAGAAGCAGCCATTTATGTGTCACCCGAAGAACATCTTTGCTACAGACAGTGAAGCATACCCAGGTGACAACCTGCAGTCCAATTGGACCCATGTGGATGGGTGGTGCCAGCACTGCTATTCTATATATGGGTCGCAGATATTTAAAGGTGCAGTAGACCGCAACTATAAGTAATAGATTTTGAGAGTGGGGGCCGGTGAAAAAGCCTCAGGGGGCCGCATTCGGCCCGTGGGCCTTAGTTTGAGGACCACTGACCTAGACTAATGGGATTACCAAATACTGGGTTAAATATGGCTACCTAATCTGGGTAGGAGGGATGGCTACATAATATGTGGGTGTGACCTTAGTTGAGAGGTGGAGTGTGGGGCAACAGAACACTTAAACCTACAGGCTCCTGAGCTGTAAATCCAGCTCTGCAATTCATACTAATTACACTTAGGAGATACATGTCTGTGAGTCTGCTTTTTATATCGTCTTGAGATACTTTTATTTATTTCTCACACGTCAGGGGTAGAGTCACAAGACTTGGCCCCTATTCAATTATCTTTTCTCTTGAGTTTTCTCCAATGAGATTACATTTCATCTTATCTACAAAATAAATTTTCAGCACCTGGCAATAGAAAAAGTACTTAAAAGTAGCTAAAGAAGTAATAATAAACTTATTTTGAGAATTTTATTTCTTGCTCTTGGCCCTCACAGATGTTTTATTTATAAGTTGGGGAACCTCATTGATAAGATGAGCAAAAAATCACCAAGTAGAAAAAACATGAGAGAAGTTAACAGAATAGGGGCCCTTATCTGCTCACGATTTTCTCTCCTTGGCCTCTATTAAATTAACTTGTTTCCCCTTAGTTTTTTCACAGGAGATATTTTCATGTCATATCAATAAAAAAATGGCCCTTATTCAATTCACTTTTTCTCCTAAATCTTCTCCTTGGTGATATTTTTCATATTATTAATATATTCATATTCAAAATAAGTTTAATATCCCTTCTTTATCTACTTTTTAGAGTTTTTGAATTGTTAGGTTCTGATACATTATTTTGTAGGTAAGGTGAATAATTAATAATATAGTAAGGTAAGTTGAATAATAATAATAATATTATTATTAATAATAATAATAATAATAATAATAATAATTTCCTTGGCAAAAAGCTAATTGCATGTGGGCCTTATCTGTCTTAACCCAATGCTGTATCTCTGCTTGGCCACTATTCAATTACAGATTCTTATCTTACCTGCAAAATAACATTTCAGCACCTAACTACTTGCAAAATACTACTTCGTAAAAAGTTATAGCAAACTTATCTTGAGCATCTTCTTGCTTGCTGGGGATTGAAAAGGGATTTTATTGAAAGAATGCACAAATCCTCCTGTCACAAAACTCAAAATAATGGTAGAGAAATCTTTCCAAAACTATATTGTACTAAATGAACACCTGTTAGCTGAATATAGTTGTAATGCTGGGTACACACGATACAATTTCCAGCCAGATTGACGGGTGATCAGACAGGAAGTTGCATCGTGTGTACACGTCCAAAGTGCACCCTTTGATAAAGTGATCAATTTTCCAATTACTAATGCGTAAAATCGATCACTGTATCAATCGGGAGCCGATCAGACATGTCGGAAATAATCACCCGATTCCTGCATCGTGTGTACCAGCATAAATAGTTTCATCCATTTCAGTTTCTGCCTATAATGAGTAACCCCTAGGCATTGGGGAAATGTTTTGACATGGGAGGCCTAGGCTAATAAAATCTCGTTTAACCACTTCCTTACCAGTAGCCTCTGGCCCCTTTGGTAAGAAAATGAGGCTAACTGACGTCACACTGCACGAACCCCTCTTTCATGCCATTCACACTGTAGCCCATTCGCCATGCTGTCAGTATGACGGCAGAGCTCTGCGAGCCAGTGAGGAGCCGATTTCACTGCCTCCTGTCCCTGTGATCACTGTGAGGCAATCGCAGCCATTCACAGTGATTACAGGGTCAGTCTGAAGGCAATGAAATCAGCTCCTGATCGTCTCACAGATCTCCGCTGATATACTGACAGCAGAGCAAGTAGGCTGCAGCGGTAGGAGAGCGGTAAGATCGGTGGTAGTGGTGGGAGCGTACGGCGCAGTAATTAAAATCTATACCCTGGCAGGGATAACAGTTCCCAAACAGGGCATAGATTTCAATTAGCAAGGAAGTGGTTAAAGAGAAACCATAACCAAGAACTGAACTTCAGCCCAATCAGTAGCTGATACTCCCTTTCCCATGAGAATTTTTTCCTTTCCACAAACGGAACAACAGGGGGCTCTGTATGGTTGATATTGTAGTGAAACCCCTCCCACAGTGTGATGTCAGGACCATAGTTCTGACATTACACTGTGGAAAACTTGTTGCATTGTGGGAAATAACAGATCTTTACAGCTTTTTCCAACTGCCAAAAATGCAAGCAGCATCTCATTCCACTGACATCACCTGCCAGCAGTAAAAATGTCACCATGTGGTAATAGTCAGAATGCAAATCAGGGAGAGGAAAGATTTTACAATGGGCAAACACTGACTAAATCATTTATATATCATTGTAAAAATGAAGCACTTTTTAAATTAAATATTTTTAGCTGGAGTTCCTTTTTACGGCAGGGAGCACACTTGTCCTAGCGGTTTTGATTGCGTATTCCACTTTTCCCAGCACGTTGCATTTTTCTGAGTTTGTTCACAACTCAGGTGGGAGGTAAGGGGCAGTGCTGCTCGGATACCCCTTTTCAAAATCCGAATCCGATTCGGATCCGGATACCCCGCTATCCGATCCGGGTCGGATATCCGAATTCAAAATTTTCCTATCCGAATCCGATTCGGATATCCGACCCCAGTATCCGACCGGATTCGGATATCCGGATTGAAAACCGGAAGTGGCCTTTAAATTGCTTTAAAAAGGTTTGTAAGGGTCAATTAGGCATGTAGCATCATTCTTTTTCAAAGGGGAACACTAATTGATGATGTGGGGACTTAAAATCCCCCCTCACAAAAAAAGGCTGTCAAAGGGCCAAGTGCAAAGTGCCAAATGCAAAGGGCCAAGTTCAAAGGGCCAAGTGTCAAGTGCAAAGGGCCAAGTGCAAAGGGCCAAGTGTCAAGTGCAAAGGGCCAAGTGCAAAGGGCCAAGTGTCAAGTGCAAAGGGCCAAGTGCCTAATGCAAAGTGCCAAGTTTAAAGGGCCAAGTGTCAAGTGCAAAGGGCCAAGTGCCTAATGCAAAGTGCCAAGTTTTAAGGGCCAAGTGTCAAGTGCAAAGGGCCAAGTGTCAAGTGCAAAGGGCCAAGTGTCAAGTGCAAAGGGCCAAGTGCAAAGTGCCAAATGCAAAGGGCCAAGTTCAAAGGGCCAAGTGCAAAGGGCCAAGTGCCTAATGCAAAGTGCCAAGTTTAAAGGGCCAAGTGTCAAGTGCAAAGGGCCAAGTGCCTAATGCAAAGGGCCAAGTTCAAAGGGCCAAGTGTCAAGTGCAAAGGGCCAAGTGCCTAATACAAAGTGCCAAGTTTAAAGGGCCAAGTGTCAAGTGCAAAGGGCCAAGTGCCTAATGCAAAGGGCCAAGTTCAAAGGGCCAAGTGTCAAGTGCAAAGGGCCAAGTGCCAAGGGCAAAGTGCCATGTGCAAAGTGCCAAGTGCCAACATGTGCAAACACGTGCAAAAATGTGCAAAGTGCAAACACGTGCAAACACATGCAAAATTGTGCAAACACGCGCAAACACATGCAAAAATGTGCAAACACGTGCAAAAATGTGCAAACACATGCAAAAATGTGCAAAGTGCAAACACGTGCAAACACATGCAAAAATGTGCAAACACATGCAAAAATGTGCAAACACGCGCAAACACATGCAAAAATGTGCAAACACATGCAAAAATGTGCAAACACGCGCAAACATGCAAAAATGTGCAAACACATGCAAAAATGTGCAAAGTGCAAACACGTGCAAACACATGCAAAAATGTGCAAACACATGCAAAAATGTGCAAACACGCGCAAACACATGCAAAAATGTGCAAACACATGCAAAAATGTGCAAACACATGCAAAAATGTGCAAACACGCGCAAACATGCAAAAATGTGCAAACACATGCAAAAATGTGCAAAGTGCAAACACGTGCAAACACATGCAAAAATGTGCAAACACATGCAAAAATGTGCAAACACGCGCAAACACATGCAAAAATGTGCAAACACATGCAAAAATGTGCAAACACGCGCAAACATGCAAAAATGTGCAAACACATGCAAAAATGTGCAAAGTGCAAACACATGCAAAAATGTGCAAACACGCGCAAACACATGCAAAAATGTGCAAACACATGCAAAAATGTGCAAACACATGCAAAAATGTGCAAACACGCGCAAACATGCAAAAATGTGCAAACACATGCAAAAATGTGCAAAGTGCAAACACGTGCAAACATGCAAAAATGTGCAAACACGCGCAAACACATGCAAAAATGTGCAAACACATGCAAAAAATGTGCAAACACGCGCAAACACATGCAAAAATGTGCAAACACATGCAAAAATGTGCAAACACGTGCAAAAATGTGCAAAATGCAAACACGTGCAAAGTGCAAAAATGTGGAAAGTGCAAACACGTGCAAACACGTTCAAAGTGCCATGTGCAAAGTGGCACTTTGCACGTGTTTGCACGTGTTTGCACATTTTTGCACGTGTTTTCACGTGTTTGCACATTTTTGCAGTTTGCACGTGTTTGCAGTTTGCACGTGTTTGCACTTTGCACGTGTTTGCACTGTGCATGTGTTTGCACGTGGCACTTTGCACGTGTTTGCTCGTGGCAGGCAGGCAGCACCTGGCCTGGTGTGTGTACAACACACACACAATCACATAGCAGGCAGCTGCAGCAGCACTGCAGCACACACTCTTAATGTCACATTTATGACATCAATGAAGCAAATGAATGATTTAACTATACTGTAGTGATTGTGAAGGGGTTAATCACTGAACAGCTTAGGTTTATAACTATGTACAGCCCTTTGTAGGGCACCAGCAATGGAGCAGGAGCATGTCTCTCAGGAAGCATTCAGCAAGCCAGGACGATCTGTCTCATCATGGCAGCCCTCCTTATTATACCAGGGGGGCTGGCCAGTGTTCCTTTCTGTGATTGGGAGCCAGGGTTTAGGCTGGGAGGCCTCTGATTGGCTTAATGAGGTCAGGTGGGGCTGGCCAGGGTTCCCCTCTGTGATTGGTTTCTGGTGCTTCTGCTGGGAGCCCTCTGATTGGCTCCCATGACGTCTGGACCTCATGCAGTGTTTCACTGGTCCAGATATCCGCGGATATCCGTACTATCTGCGGATATCCGTATAGCCCAGCCAACTATCCGCAGATAGCTATCCGGATACTGGACCAGCTATCCGGAATCCGGATCCGATCGGATAGGCCTAAAAAAGTCGGATATCCGAGTCTATTCGGATATCCGGTATCCTGTTGAGCAGCACTGGTAAGGGGGGTGCATTTTGTCTGCATGTAAAACACACATGAATCTAATAAGTGTGCTGGCTGGCTGAGATTTGGAATGATCGCACATCACCTAACAGTTTACTCTGCTTCATTTAATGTTCTCACATGAGATGCTGCAGGCAGCTCAACACAATAGCACACTGGCTGGCTGTGAGTCTGTGGCAAAACAAACTGCTCACCCTCAGCCACTTCATTCCTCCTCAGTCAGGACAGCAGTGCCACCAGGGCTGTGCAGAGAGTTCTTAAGTGAGGGGTGCTCAAATTTTAAAAAGGGGCCTCGTCCCTGCCCCCCCCCCCCCCACACACACACACATTCAGTCACTGAAATGCTGGCTGCATTCAATGGTGTGGAGTCAGTCGGACTTGCCACCGGTGGCCGCACGGTCCCCCCTCCTCGTTTCTGGCTGGGGGTATTGGTTGACATGTGGGTGCTGAATGCAGAACCCAGAGCACCCCCCTCTGCACATGACTGAGTGCCACCTCCTCCCTTCTGCTGTGCAAGTCAAATAAAACACTGCTGCTCTCCTGCCTCTCCCCTCCTCACTGACTGTCAGACTCCTCACACAGCACAACTAGCTGCTTTTCCCCAGCGATGACCTCTTCACCTTGCTCTCCTCTCGCTTCTCCTCCTACTCTGACTGCACACTGTAAGTGTAAACACAGTACAAACATGCTGTCCCTGTAATCTCTGCGCCTGATGCAAATGTTTCACCTTGCCTCATGAGAGAACCGGCCTTGTATAGGAACCAAAAAAGTCTATTACTGTATGAGAAATGTACAGACCATAGGTAAGTGAAAATGGATATTCAAAAATTATTAATATTTTTAATCTTTATTGGAGACGGCAACTATATGATTGCTGATTGTGCTGCTCCACCACAATGTGCATTCATTCAGCAGGCTGTGGGAGGGACTTTGCCCATGCTGTGTTTCTCAGCTGTACTGTAGGAAAGATGCAGGCACAGAGCTAAGTACTCTGGCTGTACAGTGAGTAGGTAAGACATTTCACCTGCGCATTTAGGTGACCAGAACTATATCCAGCATAAAACACAAAAAGCAAAATACACATTCACTATTCTAGGACTGTTCATTTAGGTTCCTGCCTGACATTATTGTTTCTTAAGTACCATTACGTTTTCCCACAGTTCTATAATGCTGACAAATTACACAAGGCTTTACACAATACAAAGAGCCCATTCAAAATGGCATTTCTAATAATAGTTCCATAATTCTCTTGCATTTTCCAAAATCCCTTCACTGCACATTCTTATCCAGACTTTACACTGGATGTGAAATGCAACAGACAAACCTTTCTCTCTGGCCAATGACCACTAAAAAAAAACAAAAAAAAATTGTAGTGAGTTTTTAGCCTTGGTCACCAAGTGACCAGTTGTGCCAAGTTTGGAAACTCTGGCTTTATTGCTGTGAAAATTGCAGCTTTTTACATTTTTCTCATTGACTTGAATAGGTGAATCTGAGTCCCCCAGAACATATCATCTCAGGTAGTATGGGATCTGTATACCAAGTTCCATTGAAATCGGTCAAGGCGTTTTCGAGTGATTGCAGCAGATACAGCACACACACACACACACACATAGAGATGGGCCAAACTATTCGGTCGGGGGGTTCACCCCCCTCTTCGCGAATACATGGCGACCCGCCCCTATACATCGTCATTGAGCTAAACTTTGACACCTTACCTCAGAGTCAGCAGGTACATGGCAGTGAATCAGCTACCCCCCCCCCCCCACACACACACACACACACACACACACCTGGACCACAACCCCCACCTATCAGAAAGCCAGCACAGAAACCATATTGCAGTCTGTGTTTAGCTTCTGTGCTAGGCAGATGAGGGTCAGTGTGTTGTGACAGGATTAGAGTTAGGTAGGCCCGTATTCTGTGTCCTCAGTGCAGATTCTTGCTGCTACCACATTGTCCTGAGGGGTGCATGTCATATCGGCGCCGCTCAGTTCGGCGCGGGGAGAGCCGAATGACGGCTTTCCCTGCTGCCGATAAACTCAGAGGCGGCGTTAAATACTATTCCCCCCTCCGAGTTGTTGCAACTCAGAGGGAGATGTAATTCGGGGTCTGGCAGCCACCAGAGCCCCGAATTACCGCTACGCGGGGTGCGCATCATAGCATTGCTACTATGACGGCACCCAGTTTCGGCGCTCGGCTCTCAGAGCCACGTGCCAAAATCAGCTGATTCGTGTCCTGACAGCTAAGCCCTTCTTATGGCTAATACATTGTTTTTCTTGCTATTGTATTGCTCTTCTGTGGCCAACGCCAGTTAGCTGTCACAGTCAGTAAGCTCTTGGAGACAGGTCTGGTGGTCCTAGTAGTGCACTGACCATAACCCAATAATCCTTCACACCACTACTGGCATCTAGTAACCACTACTGGCCCATGTGTAAAATTTCAGTGCTGTTGGAGACAGGCCTGCTGGTACTGGTAGTGCACTGACCATAACGCAATTATCCTTCACACCACTACTGGCATCTAGTAACCACTACTGGCGCCTGTGTAAAACCTCAGTGCTGTTGGAGACAGGTCTGCTGGTACTGGTAGTGCACTGACCATAACCCAATAATCCTTTACACCACTACTGGCATCTAGTATCCACTTTTGCCCCCTGTATAAGGCTTCAGTGCAATATCAGTGTCACTTAACTGTCATTGAACTCCCTCAGCCTGACCATAGAGGCTGGAAAACCGCAATCACCTGCACTCCCACAAGTGTGCACACAGGCACAGTGGCCACTACACACCACTACACAAAGATTGCCACCGAGAGGACTAACATTTATATCCTGGAGGTGTCAACTAGTAAAAACAAAATAAATGCTCCCCGACATAATCGCTAAAGGTCTTTGTGGTTGTTTGCGGACTGCTGTGCATTAAATGCAGCGTTTTGTCTGTCAGTGTGAAGCGGGTGTAACCCTTACATTACCCAATTAAGAAATGCAATGTGATTTCTGCCCTTTAGAGGTTGAAACACGACTCTGCGTCGACTATGTAATGTTTGGTGGTACTTTTGCCATGGAACCCCTTTCGGCATGCCACAGTCCAGGTGTTAGGTTACAAGATAAAGCTGGCACGCCATCAATTGTTTCCGGGTGCTTGGTAAAGTGGCATAGGCAGTGCCACCAATTAGTACAGTTCGCAGATATTGCCAGCACACCAAGGATTATGAAACGCACTTTATTGTGCCAGTTTCCAAAAGAGATCCAACAATTGTTTCGGGGCCGCACAGGGTCCCCCTTTATCAAGGCATGTGGTTACATGGCATGTTAAAATCCAAATGCATATAAACCTTAATAATCCCCAATACCACACCCCTACCAAATAGTGACCTCATAATCACATCACAATGATTGACAGTAGTAAACAAACTAGATGATCTGCAAGAAATAGCAATCTATAGTACTATAAACTAATGTAATATCATCAGTGCACTCTGTGCTACTGTAATTTATGATCATACCTTATGGAGATGCCCGCACTGTGCCAGGTTGAGCCTGTTGCCAGTACTCAAGTTAATTTTGAATATTAGCCTGCCCCCTCCAGCCGTTAGCTGCCACACACACTACACACACCACACACACCACACACACACACCACACACACTACACACACCACACACACAAATCTGATTTTATATATATAGATGAGTCATTTACAGTCCCTTCTCTATATTCTTTACTTGCAGATGTTATCAGCATCTGAGGGATAGATGCCGCATACTATGCAAACTGCAGCTACTAATAGCGGATGCTTTGCGCCTTTATTTTTCTACCTGCTTCAATTGGGCATATGCTATCAATGCAGCTACATTTTGTGTAATGTACAGCTGTCAGCTGTGGAGATCACAGGGCACATCTTGCCATGGCGGGTCATGTGACTCTGTGCCTGGGTGTAGAATCACCCTTGCTAGCCACAATATGTTTTCCTGTACAGAGAACTGCGGGGTCACGTACCCAGCTCCCTGCTGTGCCATCTGTGTATGTGCCCTGCTGAGCTGCACTCTTCCAGCCTCTCCACATCAACATAGCTTCATTTCAAAGTTCTCTATATAAAAAATAAAGTTAGTTTTAAAAAAATGTATTCATAAACAAGCCTTTGAAAGGGTGATTATAATAACAGTGCTTTAGATCCTATGCTGTTATTATGGTCGACCCATCTGCCAAGGTTCTAAAACGAGACACAATAACTAATATTATTATCTGCTTCCAATGGGTTCATAGTTGGAGAGAGAATCACAGCAGACAAGCTATTCTAAGGGAGACGAGCGCCTGTGCTGGGCATGTGTGGGCGGAGGGTGGAGATTGTACATTCAAGATTTGCTGCTGTACTGCACAATTCAAATCACTGCTGTTTATTTATAGCAGCTCGTTAGTTTCATGGATTTTTTGGTTTCAGGGATAGAGGTAGATTACAAAAATGACAGATGAGAAGATAGCAGTAGCTTTGCCATAGGTTCCCTCGACCTAAGAGACCCACGTGGGGCCTTCTTTCATTTTATTGGTGCTTTAGCAGTAATAATAACCTTTATAACCTCTTTTACCTAAAGAGGAACTTTAGCGAAAAGGGGAAAAAATAAATCAATACATTGCAGAGTTAGACGTTAAATAATAGAAGTGTGATCAAGAAATGATTGATATTCGCCATGTAATTTATTTATGTTGATTGATCCACAATCAGCCTGCATCATCTTTACTGCTGGAAGACATAAAAAAAGCAGACGGGAGACGGCATCAACTGCCATTATCTATAACCACACCCCTAACACAGGATAGGCTAAAAGGTTTGTTTTTTATAGATATACATATGCACAGATTGCACACAGAGAGATACTGGTGGCTTGGCAGTTGGAAACAGCCATTATTTCCCACAATGGAACAAGGCTTACAGACAGGAAACTGTCAGGATGTCCTGACATCACACTGTGGGAGGGGTTTCACCACAATATCAGCCATACAGACCCCCATGATAATCTATTTGAGATAAGAGGGATATGTAAGCCACGCCTCTGCCACACCTCTAGTTATTCATACCATAAACATTTCATTAAAAAAAATATGTAGTTTGATCTTTCAAAAAACACTTGTCCTTTCTATCCTGGTTCAATTTCCTTCATATTAACATTTGAAAGTAAGAAAAAAAATTTAAAAGATGGGAATTAAGTTTAGAATGAATGAAACACATTTAGAAAATGTGTTTGTAGAAAAATACATATATTTACATAGATCTGTACATCAGTCCTGAAAGAGGGATAAATGAGAGAGAAATAGGGAGAGGGAAAATTTGGTTCCCAAAGAGGGACTGTCCCTTCGAAAAAGGTGCAGTTGGGTGCTATAGTATCATGCAGTTATTATACATACAATCAGAGGCATAATATGAGCCGGCAGGGTCCCCAGCAAATCTCTGTTATCATAGCCTACCACCCCCTTACCCTCAAGATCGCAGTGCGTTTAGTGAGGATGGGGGGGGGGGGGGGCGAAGGGAGCCCGGTTGTAGTAGAATATTGGTTATTTTAATGAAATTCTATCACCGGCAATCCCCGGCACAATTGTTTTCCTGGGCCATTTTGATAGGTACGGTTTTACGATATATAATGATGGGTTTATAGGAGGAGAGAGCACAGTTATGTCTGATCACTATACTATTCTGCACCATCCATGCCTTGACCTATCTGTCTTTGCCGGAGGGCTCATAAGAGGCATCAGGCTGGGTTTCTGGCTATGCTCTATGTCTGAGGTGTTTAAAGGCATTTGAATCACGGAGCTGGCTGAATAGAACCATAAATCTATTGACAGGCAAGACCTTGGGCATATAGCGCACTTCATACGTGCGGGCGGCACTTTCTCAGGAAGTCAAGTTTAACAGCTACAGCATTCAGTTGCAATACAGCACTTAAACAAATGGTGAGATTATTGCATTAAATAGAGTGCCTCTGTCTCTTCTGCAGCCAGCTGACAGGGGAGTAACTGAACATTATGGCCGCTTTATCAAAGCCCATAAAAATGGAGATGAAGCGAAAGTTCTTTGAGAGAATGTAAACTTTTTTTTTTTATTGACTTCCCAGTGTATTCCCAAAGTGAACGATCTGAGAAATGAATTCCAAGCAGCTAATTAAATTATGTATTAAAATTAATGAAGTGGTTATATATGTGTAACAAATTATATATTATTAATAGGATACATTAACGTTATTGCAATTTTAATGAAACATAAAAATAAATCAATGGGAAAAATAAAAAAGGCGAAAAGGAAATAATTAAAGGAACGTTATCGTGCTGAATTACAGGCGAGAAGAGTTCCATCACCCTTGCCCTTTATTATATGCAGGATGGGCTGGCGGTATTATATGCAGGCGCAATAATTAAAGAGTTATAGGGTCACTCTACCCACGACTGACAGTCTATTCTTGAGTATTTCCTATTACTATTTAGTATTTATATAGTACTGACATCTTCTGCAGCGCTGTATAGAGTATATTGTCTTGTCTTTCCTGCAGAGGGGCTCACAATCTAATTCCTACCATGTCTATGTCTATATCATGTAGTGCATGTATCATAGTCTTGGGCCAATTTAGGGGGAGCCAATTAGAGAGTCTGAAGCAAAACAAAACAAAACAAAAAAACAGATACTTGCCTAAGGAGAGGGAAGGGTATGGGTCCTCTAGAGCCTTCCTCTTCCTCTTATGGTCCCCGCGTTCCACCACTGGCTCCCCCATTAGCAGTCTTTGCCGCTGCCCGAGACTTCGGAAGTCTTTGGGAGCCCAAGTGCTCCCAAAGATGGGTGGCTCCGTACTGTGCATGGGGGAGCGCCCTCTCTCACGCACTTGCGCATGCACAGTACGGATCCATCCATCGTTAGGAGTACTCGGGCTCCCGAACACTTCCAAGGCAGGAGATTTGAACGGGGGATCCTGCATTGGAACAGGTGGACCGTTAGCGGAACAGGAAAGCTCTATAGGACCCAGAACCTTCTCCCTAGGTATCTGTTTTCTGACATTCTTTTTAACTAATCTGTATGCTTTTGGGATGTGGGAGGAAACTGGAGTGCCCAGAGGAAACTCATTAAATTCTTATATCCCTCTGCTACTGATTAATAACTTGGATGCTGCACAAACCACAGTGATTGTAGCTATAGCAGCGCACAGTGGACAATTCGGGTGCAAGTTAGCCGAACGACCAGAAGCATCAAAAGTGACAGAAACTGCAGCATAGATAGCAGCTGCAAGTTATCGGGTGCAAATATTAGCCTTAAAGAGAACCAGAGACGAAGCACCCTCATGTATTTTACCATATATATCAATGGGAACATGACAGTAAACACCTACTCTGCTATTTGTTTCATTTTTCACTGCTCATTCTACCTGTTATCAGCTCTGATAAGAATCCCCGACTGAGCATTCAGTCTAGCTTTGCCACATAATGATTATAGCTAAGTCAGTCTTCTGTGATGTCTTTTCAAGCCCAAGTCTGCCCCCTCGTGGCTCTGCTTTCCTGCTAGGAGGATAACTAGCGGGGCAAAGCTAGACTGAATGCTCAGTCGGGGATTCTTGTCAGAGCTGATAACAGGCAGAATGAGCAGTGTAAAATGAAACAAATAGCAGAGTAGGTGTTTACTGTCATGTTCCCATTAATATATACCGTATGGTAAAATACATGAGGGTGCTTCGTCTCTGGTTCTCTTTAAGTGGTGGAGCGAGGTAAGCATTAGGAGTAGGTAAGGATAGGTTAGTGATAGGCTTAGATCAGGGCTGTCAATCTCCGGTCAGTCATATTTTAGTTCACTTTTTATTATTACATTTTATAAAATAAACTGTTTAACAGGGTTGCTATGTTACCAATTTTGTGGCCTTTTTAGATGGACACTGACAATGTGATAGATGAGTCCTGATGCCTAGCTGATGCATTCTTCATACACCATATATTTCTGAATCTGATTATTACAACTATCCATCAGGGAAATACATTGGCATCTTTGTATCGATCACTGATGAATGGACCAGATACTCAGTGTCAGCACAACAATGTTTATTTCTACTGTCAGGATTCCACTGTCTCCTTAGTAGAGTTATCATTGCTACAGTATATGTTATAATGCTATCTACCCACAAACTACACATGAAACATCATATGTTAGTATGCCTAGCCGATGTGTTTGTATATACACACTATGATCACACTATGATCACATTCACTGCATGTTTTTACTGTTATCACTATGGTAATAAATGATTTAGTATTCACTAAGCATTTTACCTCATGCAATCCTTAAAATAAGGATTCTGTCCTTATGTTAAGGAATGATTCCTAAAGTTAATGATTGAATCCTTAAATTAATAACTGAATCCTAAATTTAAAGACAGGATGTTATTTCACAAAGAGGCATGCAAGTGATAACGACTGTAAAGTGTGTGAGGAATTAGCAAAACACTGTTGGCCAAGCTCCTCCCTCCCCGAAATAGCCTGAGTGCACATTCCCCACCTCCTCTTCCCACAAGTTCCTACCCCCAAGATATAGCAGAGTAGCGTCAGCAGAGCTTCATACTTTACCTAATTCCAGCATCAGGACAGGCCCTCACTCTTCTTTTTATTGCAGCTGCGCAGTGCAGCCTATCTTCTTGCGGGAAGTGTCTCTGCATGTCATTTGACATGCATCAGAAGCTGCAAGGAGATAGGCTGCACAGAACATGGCTATGATGCAGAGAGGAGTAATGCTAGGTAAACACCATACAATTTTCTGTTAGATTTTCCTGCCAGATAGATTTTTTCCAACATGTTGGAGAAAAATCAATCTGGCAGGTAAATCTAACAGAAAATTGTATGGTGTGTACCTAGCAGCCTTTGATGAATTGATGCCACCTTTCCTGCCATTGGAATTAGGTAAGATATGACTTTCCACTGCCTCTACTATTTGCAGTTCACAGCAGGAGCTGCCCCCCCTAGTGGCGGGCGCCAGCAAGGGCTATTGTTATACCCCTAATGTGGGCTATGTAATTGTCATCTTGTCAAAATTATTCCCTGCTTCTAAAAATAGTTATGTGTTAGCAAAACAAAAAAATCACCCAGCACCAAACCGTGAATCCACAATGCTGGGGGGGGTCGCTACACTTAGTCCCACGCCACATACGGCTCTCCTGACATTCATCGGGCCCCTAGAGTGAGATAAAGCCTAAGTGTACTGATCTATGGCTTTCTACGTTTGTCGGGAATTTAACTTTAACCACTCTCAATGATTATTTATATAAATTCAAAGCCAGCATATTCCATGGTCAGTAACGTCTCAAGAAGGCTAAAATATATCATTTTCTGCAGGACTAATAACACTTGAGTGGAAAAAGCTCAGGTTTAACCTCTGGCTCAGGTAATTTGCTGGTAATAGTGCTGCCTCCCACCGAACAACATGACATTCAATCAGAAGTAGCTGTGTGCGCTCTGAACATCGCATTATCATCCAGCTTAACGCCGCAAGCTGCAAGGAAATGACCTGAGATACTTTATGATCTGAGCCAACATGAAAAATACCACAAACTGCCCACAAGGTGGAAAGAATAAAACAAAGGCAAGTAAGAAGACAACGTCAAATGCATCCAACTTCATTTCCCTCCGTTTATATATTTCCTTGTGCCTTCCATTGATCTGTATTCATACAGAGCCGTCTTCTGCACTCTTGTGTCTTTTATTAGCCGCGAAAAGGAAAATATTCAGCAAAAAACAAGGCACAGCTTCTCTTTCCTCTCAAACAATCACACAGTGAAAAGGGCGGAAGGGGGGGGGGGTGTTGGTTAAGGTTGGGCATGGGGGGTCAATTAGGCATGGGGAGGTTAAGTTTAGGGGTGGAGGGTGGTTAAGGTTAGTTGTGGGTATTGGTTAAGGTGAGGTGGGGAGGGGTGGTTAAGGTTAGGTGTGGGGGGTGGATAAGGCTAGGCATGGGGGTTGGTTAAGGTTAGGTGTGGGGGATGGTAAAGGTTAGGAGGGGGTGGTGGTAAAGGTCAGGTGTTGGGGGGGGTTAATGTTAGGTGTTGGGGGGTGGTTAAAGTAAGGTGTTGGGGAAGTGGTTAAGGTTAAATGTGGTGGGGTGGTTAAGATCAGGAGCCCCCGGTGGTTAGGGATTGGCATCAGGTAAGGTGTTTAGACGGGGGGTTGTGTTTAGGTGTCAGGAAGGGTGTCTGTGCAGGGGGGTCAGTTAGGGTTAGGTGTCAGGAAGGATGTCTGTGCAGGGGGGTCAGTTAGGGCCCTTTTACACTTAATCAGTTGCTCTCAGTTATAACTGAAAGAAAACTGATTTTCAAAGTAATGCCCATGTTTTCCTATGGCCTCTTTTACACTTAACGCGTTTTAACTGAGTTCTTCTTCCCAATGCACTGCTATGGAAAAAACGCGCACTAACGCATACTAACGCACACTAACGTACACCAACTGATTAAGTGTAAACGGGGCCTTAGGGTTAGGTGTCAGGAAGGGTGTCTGTGCAGGGGGGTCAGTTAGGGTTAGGTGTCAGGAAAGGTGTCTGTGCTGGGGGGCAGTTAGGATTAGGTGTCAGGAAGGGTGCCTGTGCAGGGGGACAGTTAGGGTTAGGTGTCAGGAAAGGTGTCTGTGCTGGGGGGCAGTTAGGATTAGGTGTCAGGAAGGGTGCCTGTGCAGGGGGACAGTTAGGGTTAGGTGTCAGGAAAGGTGTCTGTGCTGGGGGGCAGTTAGGATTAGGTGTCAGGAAGGGTGCCTGTGCAGGGGGACAGTTAGGGCCTGTTTCCACTACATGCAGATTGGATGCAGAAAAACTGACTCCAATGAATGCCTATGGGAAAATCTGCATCAGAAAAATCGCGTTTAGTGGAAACAGGCCCATAAACATTCATTTGAGTTTTTCTGCATCCATTCTGCATCTAATTTGTGTGTAGTGGAAACAGGCCCTCAGGGCCCTTTTCCACTAGCGCGTTTGCGCTAGCTGAATCGCAAAACCGCAAACCGCTAGCGATTTTACAATCGCTACGGTTTGCTTTTTAACATAGGAATCGCGGTAGGTCATTTCCACTACCGCGATTCGTTTTTTACTTGATCGCGATCGCGCCGCGGAGCGACTTTTGCCGCGATTTTGCTATGCAGTGCATTGCATAGCAAAATCGCGGCCGCAAACGTCGGGAAAACGACGGAATTGCGATTCAGCAATCGCTAGCGTTCAGCGCGAACGCTAGCGACTGCTAGTGGAAAAGGGCCCTAAGGGTTAGGTGTCAGGAAAGTTGTCTGTGCTGGGAGGACAGTTTGGGTTAGGTGCCAGGAAGAGTGTCTGTGCAGGGGGGACAGTTAGGGTTAAGTGTCAGGAAGGGTGTCTGTGCTGGGGGGGGGGCAGTTAGGGCTAGGTGCCAGGAAGAGTGTCTGTGCAGGGGGGACAGTTAGGGTTAGGTGTCAGGAAGGGTGTCTGTGCAGGGGGGACAGTCAGGGTTAGGTGTCAGGAAGGGTGTCTGTGCAGGGTGGGTGATTAGGTTAGGTGTCAGGAAGGGTGTCTGTGCAGGGGGGACAGTTAGGGTTAGGTATCAGGAAGGGTGTCTGTGCAGGGGGGACAGTTAGGGTTAGGTGTCAGGAAGGGTGTCTGTGCAGGGGGGACAGTTAGGGTTAGGTGTCAGGAAGGGTGTCTGTGCAGGGGGGACAGTTAGGGTTAGGTGTCAGGAAGGGTGTCTGTGCAGGGGGGACAGTCAGGGTTAGGTGTCAGGAAGGGTGTCTGTGCAGGGTGGGTGATTAGGTTAGGTGTCAGGAAGGGTGTCTGTGATGGGCGGACAGTTAGGGTTAGGTGTCAGGAAGGGTGTCTGTGCAGGGGGGACAGTTAGGGTTAGGTGTCAGGAAGGGTGTCTGTGCAGGGGGGACAGTCAGGGTTAGGTGTCAGGAAGGGTGTCTGTGCAGGGGGGACAGTTAGGGTTAGGTGTCAGGAAGGGTGTCTGTGCAGGGGGGACAGTTAGGGTTAGGTGTCAGGAAGGGTGTCTGTGCAGGGGGGACAGTTAGGGTTAGGTGTCAGGAAGGGTGTCTGTGCAGGGTGGGTGATTAGGTTAGGTGTCAGGAAGGGTGTCTGTGATGGGCGGACAGTTAGGGTTAGGTGTCAGGAAGGGTGTCTGTGCAGGGGGGACAGTCAGGGTTAGGTGTCAGGAAGGGTGTCTGTGCAGGGGGGACAGTCAGGGTTAGGTGTCAGGAAGGGTGTCTGTGCAGGGGGGACAGTTAGGGTTAGGTGTCAGGAAGGGTGTCTGTGCAGGGGGGACAGTTAGGGTTAGGTGTCAGGAAGGGTGTCTGTGCAGGGGGGACAGTTAGGGTTAGGTGTCAGGAAGGGTGTCTGTGCAGGGGGGACAGTTAGGGTTAGGTGTCAGGAAGGGTGTCTGTGCAGGGGGGACAGTCAGGGTTAGGTGTCAGGAAGGGTGTCTGTGCAGGGGGGACAGTTAGGGTTAGGTGTCAGGAAGGGTGTCTGTGCAGGGGGGACAGTTAGGGTTAGGTGTCAGGAAGGGTGTCTGTGCAGGGGGGACAGTTAGGGTTAGGTGTCAGGAAGGGTGTCTGTGCAGGGGGGACAGTTAGGGTTAGGTGTCAGGAAGGGTGTCTGTGCAGGGGGTACAGTCATGGTTAGGTGTCAGGAAGGGTGTCTGTGCAGGAGGGACAGTTAGGGTTAGGTGTCAGGAATGGTGTCTGTGCAGGCGGGACAGTTAGGGTTAGGTGTCAGGAAGGATGTCTGTGCAGGGGGGACAGTTAGGGTTAGGTGTCAGAAAGGGTGTCTGTGCAGGGAGGGCAATTAGGTTAGGTGTCAGGAAACGTGTGTGGGCAGGGTAGGTGATTAGGTTAGGTGTCAGGAAAGGTGTCTGTGCAGGGTGGGTGATTAGGTTAGGTGTCAGGAAGGGTGTCTGTGATGGGCGGACAGTTAGGGTTAGGTGTCAGGAAGGGTGTCTGTGCAGGGGGGGGGCAGTTAGGGTTAGGTGTCAGGCAGGAGGATTCTGAGTGAGAGAGTAGGGTTAGCTTTAGCTATGGTAAAATATCGGTAAAGTCCTGGTTATCCTGACTCTGTCAAATGTATCCAACTTAATTTCCCTCAATTTATTTATTTCCTTGTGCTGTCCATTGATCTGTATTCATACAGAGCCGTCTTCTGTATTCTCGTATCTTTTATTAGCTGCGGAAAGAAAAATATTCAGCAAAAACCAAGGCACAGTTCTTCTTTCTCCCCAGCAATCGCACAGTGATAGATTCTCTAAGTTATTTAGAGGTATTTTTGTGACAAGAGTAATAGATTGTTACTTGGAGTGAGCGGCCGGGCCTGCGAGAGGTTGGCAGCCAAGCGCAGTGCATTAATATTTTACACAAATAAAGGCCAGGTGTCTATTAAACCTTTATGGAGTTTGGAGGGCTCACAAGTAACCAATAACATAATTCTGGCCCAGTAAAGAAAGCTCGGGGTTTGGCTTGAAATTAAGCTGGGTAAACTTTTGTTGCACTAAACAATCTTTACAGATGCTTTTGGTGGCAGTTTAGTGACAAAACTGCACAGACGTGCTTTATGGATTGGAGATGGGGGAGTACTGCTCTATGGGGAGGGGATGGGGGAGTACTGCTCTATGGAGAGGGGATGGGGGAGTACTGCCCTATGGGGAGGGGATGGGGGAGTACTGCTCTATGGGGAGGGGATGGGGGAGTACTGCTCTATTGGAAGGGAGTGGGGGAGTACTTCTCTATAGGGAGGGGATGGGGGAGTACTGCTCTATGGGGAGGGGGTGGGAGGTACTGCCTTATGGGGAGGGAGTGGGGGAGTATTGCTCTATGGGGAAGGGGTGGGGAAGTACTGCTCTATAGGGAGGGGATGCTTTATGGAGAGGTAGTGGGGGCGAACTGCTGTATTGATCAAGGTGAGGTAGTACTGCTCTATGGAGAGGGGTGCAGGAGTATTTTTCTGTGGAGAGGGGTGGGGGAAGTACTGCTTTATGTACAGGAGGAGGGGTATTCTTCTATGGAGAGGAGATGGGGACGGTTTCAGTTGCATTGTTACTAACGCCAGGTCCTAGAAATTGGACTAAAACTGGACTCAAGCGCCAATACCTGGCCCACCTTGGGCCAATTTCAAGAAAAAAAAATGTGGCCCTGGGAAATATAAATTTAAGCCTCTTACATTTGAGTAAAACACTCAGTGAAGTGGCATTTCATGCATGAATGCAAACAACTTTTTATGCAGTTTCAAACATATCATGACTGTTTATGTGTGCTTACATGAAGCAATCACACGTACAACTTTATATCCAGGTTTAGACTCCACCATGAGCAGATGCCACATTCTATGTCAACTTCCTACATACTGATAAAAAAGAGAAACCTTTATTCTGGAAATAAAAAGCCATACAGAAACCATGAAATGTGCCCTAGGACTTTAGTTTAACAAACACAGCTGTAACAAAGCTATAGCTATAACAAACAAAGCCATCATGTCTAATACCCACACTCTGGTAGAAGCAACCATGATGCCACCAGTATTTTTAGTGCAGCTACTATATACAGGGCATCTATAATGCTCCCAGTATGTATAATCCCGTTGTAATGCCCTCAGGTGGCCGGGAAGCATGGAAAAGTTGGTATATTCAGAGGCGTATCTACAGGGGTGCAAGCATGGCACGTGCCATGGGTGCCTCATACTAAGGGCGCTGCTCCATAGCCTCCCTGACATTCTCCATCTAGATTCTAATTTATATCTGGGGTATATTTTTCTGCCTGGTTACATTATTTGGAGGGACAAACTGTCCAAACTGTTATTTGGGAAATATATACAAGTTGACCGATTGCCACACTTTATTCTTACCGGTCATGCATGTCAACTTGGACACAACTAATTCAACTGAGACTACACCTTACATTTTTGGATGCTGACCCTTCCCCACTCTTCTCTTCCCCAGGGTCGAAGCAGCTCCAACCCGCCGATGGGTCAGTGAGCCTTATGGGCAGCCAGCGGGACACCGGGGAGCATAGGAGCTGCGACGAGGGACTCAGAAGACTTCTGAACTCAGAACTTCCTCTCTGCTCTATAAGATACACAACAGCATACTAACCTTTAAGTACCTAAAGACCGCTACACGCTAAGGGGCGTGGTCGCGGCCGCAGCCCCTGGACCGCCTAAAGCCAATTGGCGTCAAGTCGTGGGGCTGCAGTTTGCAGGAGATCACGCGCAGGCTGCATGCGCATCTCCTGCTTGGGGAGAGGGAGCTCCGCCCCGCCTTCAGTCTCCGAGCGGCGATCGCTGCGGCGATTGCTTAACATGTACAGCGCTGTGATCGGCAGCAGCGCTGTACTGGGGACACATGGCTGGGGACACACGTGTTACACGGATATCCCCTCCATATGCTGGGGAGTGATTGGCTGTCATAGGCTGAAGCCTATGACAGCTGATCACACTGATTGGCTGGCGGGGGCAGGGAGGGAGGGAGCACGGAAGAAATAAAAAAAAATAGTCATTTTTATAAAAAACAAAACAAAACACATAAATATTGATAAAACAAAATAAACACGGGAGGGGGGGGGGGGGTTTGGAATGGTCGAGAGCGATCAGGCCCCACCAACAGACAGCTCTGTTGGTGGAGAGAAAAGGAGGGGGGGGGGGGGGAAATCACTAGTGTGCTGTCTTGTGCGGCCCTGCAGCTTGGGCAGCTTGGCCTTAAAGCTGCAGTGGCCTATTGTGAAAGATATAGCCTGGTCTTTAGGGGGGTTTAGTACTGTGGTCCTGAAGTGGTTAAACAATAAACATTTCTTTGTTACACCTGATACAAATCCTGAACTAAATCTGCACTGTTTCTACTTTCTGATTCATGGAAGCAGACATATTGTTAAACTCCTGTGCTTTCAAATGGCCTTACCTGTCATCTCTGCCATAGGCAGTCATGTGACATGGGAAGAGATCAGATTACAACTTGTGATTAGACACAAATGAGGCGGAGTTAAACAGGCTAAACTCTCTAAATGCATACATGGTGCATTCCTCTATGTATTTATTCAGTCCTGTGCAAAAGTTCAGGTCCACTTTAAGGTTAATGCAAATTACTACCCAGTGATTGATATCTGGCAGTGCTGAACAAAGCTTGAATGAGATGCATATCTATAGCATAAGTAACAATTTCTTACAATCTGCTTCCATGTTGTGTTTCATACATTACCGAATCCACTGCTTTAGAATGACTGGCCCGTGGAGATTTAGGGAGCGTGATCGGGCTGCTACGGCCGTCGCCTCTGGCCTATTTCCGTACTCAGGCCAAGTGATTTACAGAACCCGTCGCCTTCAACGGGCCCCGATCTTTTCCAGTTACTTTAATGAAAATATTACATTATTTGCAACACCAAGTCAAAGATGCAGGTGCAAAATCTGGAGATATTTTTATACAGCGAGATAATTAGTGTAATTAACTCGAGGCTATTAAACTGCCAGAATAACACAGCCAAGCACTGTTTGCCATGTACAATGTAATATGGAGCAATTAAGTTAATTTCTCTTTTCTGCTTTATATTTTGCTGAACTTTCTTTCGGGTGTCTCATTAATTCATCTTACACTTAAGGCCCTTAAAGAGTACATTTTATTCAAAATATTGCTATTAAACAGCACACGCAAGAGCCGTGCCAGCATTCACTGCTTTGTTGCATGTAATATTTTAAAACGCCATTCGCCAGCTGCTATTACACAATTATTTCTTGGGAGAAGTCCGGTTTGTTTCTTGTTTTGTTTTTTTTCTTTTAATTCAGTATTTTGTAGAGTCAAATATCGCAGCAGACTCCAGTTCATTTTGGTGTTTTCCAAGCGGGGAGAGAGCATGCTGGGAAAAGCCTTTCAAGTTTGTTTCATTGAAACCACTCTGCGGTCTTAAATGAGTCGGTGTGCCATCCAACAGCAAGCAAACTTGTCCTGATAATTAACACTTAATTATTGTCCCGGATAGATAGCAGGTGTGATGGGACCTCTCCCAACAGCCATCGCATGGGTAGACAGATAGGATAGAATATTTAGTAGGAAAAAAATGGGAGAGACAGACAGATAGATAATGAAATCTGTTAGTTGTAAAAACCTAAAGCAAACCTAAACTGGAAAAAAAAAAACTTCAGAAGATAATAAATAGTATGTGTAGTGGACTGGTAATGGTAAATAGGACTTTCCTAGAGTCTATTGCTAGGTATGCACGATGATATTTTTTTGTCAGATTTCCTGCCACATCGCTTATTTCTAACATGTCCGATTTGATTTTTGATCGATTTTCCGCTTGATTTTTCCATTACTTGTATGGAAAATCGATTGGAAATCAGATCGGACATGTTGGAAATAAGCAATCTGGCAGGAAATCTGCCTGGAAATATCATTGTATGTACTAAGCATAAGAATCTTATTTTCAGTTTAAGGGGTTCAATTCTAAAGGTACGTACACTCGTAATCTCGTTGGCCAAACTGGTGGCAGCATTTGCTAAGGGATAGGTGGGTAAACTATTTATCCTGTGGTGGTAAGTGGTATTGCTATCACATTTCATCTATAGTCTAAAGCATTAAAGGGAGTCTAAAGTGAAAATAAACGTATGATATAATGATTTGTATGTGTAGAACAGCTATGAAATAGAACATTAGGAGCAGAGACATGAGTCTAACATTGTTTCCAGTACAGGAAGAGTTAAGAAACTCCAGTTGTTATCTATGCAAAAGAGCCACTGATCTCTACAACTTTCAAAGTCACAGAGAGTTCTGTCTTCTGAAGCTTGTTATCTCAACTGTAAGTCGCTGGATTTTCTTTTTCTCTGCAGTGGACAGTTTATAAGTTCACTAGCCTGCTCTTTAAAAACATTTAGAATGCTGAGTAGTGTGTAAACTGCAAATATTAGAAAATGATGCAATATTATAAAAAACGGTATATAACTGAAAATAAAAAAAATGAGAATATTTTCTTTGCTACTAATGTTCTAGTAGTTATCTGTACTACACAACCAATTAATTATATCATACATTTTTTTCGCTTCAGTGTCTCTTTAACCACCTTAGCGGTATGGACGAGCTCAGCTCGTCCATTACCGCCAGAGGGTGCCGCTCAGGCCCTGCTGGGCCGATTTCGCTGAAATAAAAAGCAGCACACGCAGCCGGCACTTTGCCAGCCGTGTGTGCTGCCTGATCGCCGCTGCTCTGCGGCGATCCGCCGCGAGCAGCGGCGAAAGAGGGTCCCCCCAGCCGCCTGAGCCCTGCGCAGCCGGAACAAATAGTTCCGGCCAGCGCTAAGGGCTGGATCGGAGGCGGCTGACGTCAGTACGTCGGCTGACGTCCATGACGTCACTCCGCTCGTCGCCATGGCGACGAAGTAAACAAAACACGGAAGGCCGCTCATTGCGGCCTTCCGTGTTACTTTTGGCCGCCGGAGGCGATCAGAAGAACGCCTCCGGAGCGCCCTCTAGTGGGCTTTCATGCAGCCAACTTTCAGTTGGCTGCATGAAATAGTTTTTTTTTTATTTAAAAAAAACCCTCCCGCAGCCACCCTGGCGATCTTAATAGAACGCCAGGGTGGTTAAACAGCATAAAATTAACAGCTAAAACCATTTGGCCTATACTTACCTATGGGTGTGAAACATGGATACTTACTCAAAACCTAGCAAGCAAAATGGATGCTTTTGAAAGGAAGATATTACGTAAAGTCTATGGCCCCACCCATGAGAATGGTGTATGGAGAATGAAATACAACTACGTATGAGCTACTGTATATAAACTATGTAAACATCTCCCACTATAAGACCATGTTGGGATGCAACGGTTGAGACGGGCAGGACATGTGGTTAGAATTGACCATATGATCCCAAAAAGAATCTTTACAAGGAGCATGGATGGACGAAGACCAACTGGAAGACTTAGAAAGAGATGGGGAGATGAAGTTGACAAAGATGCTAAAGAACTGCCTTAGATACGCAACTGAAAACAGGCAGCAATAGACCGAGATGGATGGGGCAGAAAACTGAAGGAGGCCAAGGCTCAAATTGGGCTGTAGCACCATCGGAGGAGGAAACCCATCTGACGTTTTCCACTTTATTTAGCTGCTAATGGATAAGCCTGCCTTTGCCCCGCAGAACTATCAGATTGTGCTGGAAGTGTATACACTGTATAAACAAGGTAGAGCAGCTTCTGCTGTATCCTTTTAGCAGCACCAAATGGTAAGAACTGTTTTCCACTGCAAAACACAAACGCAGTGCAACTTCATCATGACTTTACAATGAGATTTATGGCTATTGCGATTCTTACTGACTGCTAGGAACAGAATCAGAAATGCACAAAAAACGCAGCAGGCAAGATGTTTGCCATTAGTCAAAAATTGGATCACACTAGCATAAAAGGGTTCTCATGACTTCTCTTGTGTTGCAGCTGGCCTTGTCTTTTGCAAATGATCAGAAACGGATCGTAAATTGCAGCAAATGGTGTATAGTGTAAAACAACAATAAAGGTTAACCCCCTCCTGGGATTGCAGTGCATTAGTGTCTTCCCCCACACTGCACGGAAGGGGGGTAGGCAGGGGCTGAGGGGGCCCAATCCTGTGGCAGGGAGAGCAGAGCAGCGTCATACATTATCTTCATCCAGCGGAGTGACAGGTCCTCACTCCTCTCTTAGCTGTACTCACTGTACACTATCTCCATGTGTCATGAGCGACAGGGGAGATAGTGCACAGGGGCTACAATGAAGAGAAGAGTGAGGACCTGTCACTCTGCTGGATGACGGTAATGTATGCTGTTGCTCTGCTCACCCCAGCCATCGTGGAGGGATTGGGGGGGCCCAATCCCTCCGCGACGGCTGGGATTGTGGGCTCTCTTCTTCCGCCAATGCTTACACCACATTCACTGGTGCCAAATCAACCTTCACTCTCAGGTTCATGAATCCCAAAGCAGTCACATGATCTACTATAGGTGTAAGCATGCAAGCGCGGGTGTTTGCCCTCCTCCTCTGAACCACCTATAGCTACTATTACTGATGGGTAGGTACACGCAGATAGGCACGCAGTATAATAAGTTGAAACTCTTTACTGAAGACAACCATCAGATAATGCAGTTAGAACAAAGAGGAAAAACACATAATGAATACAGGAAATCACAATACCATAGAGATCATCATCCCACATTACAGACAATGACATCTTGTGGATGCTTTACTATACTGGCACCCAGTATGACAAGTTAGAACTCTTTACTGAAGAAAAACGTGCATAGATAAATCACACACAAACATCAGGTAATGCAGCTTACTTAGAACAGAGAGAAACACAGAATTAATATAGGAAATCACAATACCACAGAGATCATCACTCCACTTTACAGACAGTGACACCTTGTGGTTGCTTTACTGTACTGCAATTTAAGTAATATTGATGCTAACTCCAACAATTACTACAGACCAACACCACATCCCTGAGGACATGCTAAGCCTAAGCATGACAGAAACAGACTGCTGGGTACCCTGGCTCTCTCCTCTCTGAACATACTCTTGTCAATACGGGGAATTAGGAAAGTGTTGGATGGGGATTATGGATCACAGAAATAGAGTTATTATTGATGTTATCCTTTAACATCATTAAGTGGAACCGTTGAAAGTTTGGAGATAGTGGCTTGTTTTTCAGAAGTGCTCCTCTCCTCATATATTTCTCCTCTGCATCCTACAAAAACTAATTTCCTCACAGCTACCGATAAGAAATGCCTATTCTAGCACAGCGCCTCTCTTATTCTTTTGTGGATTAAGGGTTTAGACAGTAAGCAATGCCGGATCTCTGCTCTGCACTAAATTAAGCACCGGACCATTTCTGTACGTTCAGTCACCGTGGGACCTTCCGAGCACGTCCCTCAGTAGCTCGCTTGACGTGCTGCTCTAACTACTCCAAAATAAAATGTTTTCATTTTTCTTTCAGCCCTAATCTTACTTCTTCAGCTTGCCTTCCCCTCTCTGATCAAACAGTTACCCAGCATCCTCTGCTGCAGCAGCATCCTCTCCCTTTTACCGCCATGCAGCTGGACGGTAATGCTTCTCATTCATCATATTCTCTTTGAACTGTGGAGCAAGGAGTTCATCATAATGGATCAGAGCCAAGGGAATGGACACCACAAAATATATTCGCTGATCGTTACAAGGAAATGGTGTTTGAAGTTATAAAAGATAAAAGTTAAACCAGTTAACACCAATCATTCTCCCGCTGTAATCCCCGATGCCATTTCCGATGGCAAACCAAATGCTCTGAGCTTGGGGGAGGTTTCTACGGTTTTTAAAGACCTACTTTGTCTATAAACATGGAAGAGTGGTTATTGGGACAATGGATGGATACTCAGAGGACATAACTCCTCATGAAACCATAATGCAGATCTCTACTATGTACTTCCTAACTAGACATCAGCGGCAAACCCAGGATTTTCAAGAAGGGGGTATTTTATCCTGAAAGGTCTCTTTCAGCCATTCACAATATACCGTATTTTTTGGACCATAAGACACACCTTTCCCCCTCAAAATGGAGGGGTAAAGTCAGTGCGTCTTATGGTCCGAAGGTGTCCCACAAGCCGTTACCTATCACCATCGTCTGCTGAAACAATAAACTCCCGTCTCCAAAAAGGCCTCCCACGATAATCTCTCTGCACGTACATGAATTGAACAGTTGTAAAGTCTTGGGCAGGCATCCAAACAATATCCAGAATTTCTGTGCATTAGCAGCAAAGAAGAGATCAATCACCGCTGTAATGGATGGTCTCTGATGCCCTGTTGTGTGTCAGTCAACCCGGACAGGTATTATTCACACAGTATCCAGCATTACTTTGCATTAGCGGCAAGGAAGAGAGCATTCGCCGCTGTAAATGATTGTTTCTGATGCCTTCTTGCGCCGGGACTCAAACAGTTTGCTTCCACCAATCATCATCCTTTGGGAAACCTCTCAGCCAATCCTGAAGCAGTGTTTCTGAAAGCCACGCCCCCAGCAATGACAACGCCAATGTAAGAGTTCCCGATGGCTCTGCCGGCGGGACTTCATGATGTGCGTGCAGCCAATCATGGCGTGCTGTGATGGTGGGGGTGTGGCTTTCAGAAACACCACTTCAGGATTGGCTGGAAGGTTTCCCAAGGCATGATGATTGGTGGAAGCGAACTGTTTTGTGTCCCGACGCGAGAAGGCATCAGAATCAATCATTCACAGCAGCGAATGCTCTCTTCCTTGCCGCTAATGCACGGTAATGCTGGATACTGTGTGAATACCTGTCCAGGTTGACTGACAGAGCAAGGCATCAGTGACCATCAATTATAGCGGTGATTGCTCTCTTCCTTGCTGCTAATGCACAGGAATGCTGGATACTGTTTGGATGCCTGGTCGGGATGACAGAGCAGGACATGAGCAATGCTTGGATGCAGGTACTTTGGGTGGCTCAGAATATTATTAAGTGCATTGCATGCTGTGTGTACATGGAAAGCTGAAGTGTTCAGCAGCCTGAATGATTTGAATCTCCTCCAATTAGGTTAAAAAGTGTTTCATTCTGTTTAGAAAGAAACAGCTTGGGGTAGGGGAGTTCCACAAGACGCCCCTGCACCATGGATGCACCAGGTTTAGCATATTATTTTCCCCTGGTTTTGTCCTCTAAACCTAAGTGCGTCTTAGGCCGGGTTCACATTAGCGTTCGCTATCCGGATTTTCCGGATCTGATCCGGACCGCATACTGTACAAACGGAACGTACGTTCCGCATAGCAATGTAAAGTCTATGCGGACGTTCACACGCGTCTATTCCGTACGTACCGGAGCCGGATCAGATCCGGACTCCGGACTCTTTTCCAACATGCGCTATTTTTTGGGTCCGGAATCCGGATCTCCGGCCCACGCACCCGGACCGGAGCCGGACCTGAGCCTGACACCACCATCCGGAACACAGAAACCAATGGGAAACGGAAGGCACAGAGCACACTGCCTACAAAAACCTGACGTTCTACCCCACTTCCTATGCGTATCCAAGTGGCCATTTCGGATGGGGACACATGGGCCAAGCATGTCTGGAGTGGAGCAGCAGTGACAGACGTGCTGGAGCTGTTTGGCAGAATGTCGGAGGTGGAGGTGAGGCCTACAGCGGAGGAACCTGATTCTACAGGTGCACCAGTAATCCCCCCTAAACTTGACTGGCCCAATTCTAAGCCACATACCATTTGTATTCGATTGACTTGCTATTATTTGCCATTGATCTTCTCTGTTCTAAACTCACCAAATAACTTTACCCATAGGAAATCTGTAATAAAATGCAGTGCAGAAATGGCAACACATTAGCATCAATTCTGGTAGCTATGTGAGGTAAATATTTTTTTTAGGTAAAATACCTCATGAGGTATTTTCCTCTTTCTTTAGCAATTCTGAAAGCTCTTTCTCCATTTCCAAACATAAGATAAAACATGAGGTAAATGCATAAAGTGAAGTAAAACATGCAGTAAATAAATAATAGTAGTCAATAATTGTTTTCCATAAGTTAGGACAGTCTTTGGAAGATGTTTTTTTTTTTTTTGAGGGGGGAACATGTATTTGATTATTTAGCAACCTATGGAAAGTATATTTATAGGCATCCCTTATATAAAAAAAAATCCAGTAGATATTTGGAGTTTTATTTCTACTATTGTTTTCTATTACACAGCCTGAATGGGAACAACATGAAAACAGCAATAGGAACTCCACTAAAAACTGCTAAATGCATACAAACTGACTTTACCTCCAGGTACAGGCAGGTCTTAAACTGATCGGTAAATTATGTGCTAACATGCCCACTAAGTTCCATGAGAATAGCTATTTTCGGTAAAATTAATGCAAATTACCTCATTAATTACCTCATAATTTACCTCATGAGGTAAAGCATGTCTAAAATCTACCAGAATTGCTAAATGCCATTACCTCATGAGGTAAATTACCTCACTTGAGGTAATTTCTTTGTTTGATAACTCTACCAGAATTGAGGCCATTATGTGAGAAAACACAATTACAGTATAGGCCCCTTCAGTACCAGATGGTTCTGGCCCCTCAAGGACCACAGCTGTCTTTTTCCTATTTTTACACTGTGAAGACCGTGATTGGCTCACAGGGATCACAGGGTCAGGAGCCAATAACATTTTTCCTTTACAAACTTAAAATCAATATTCTCAAAAACTACGAGGTCTTTTTGAAAAATAATTTGTCTTCCTTGTTCCCACTATTCCCCTTAACATACATATTAGTTTTGGTGATGATAGCATGTATGGGGGCTTTGTATTAACCGCTAAAAATCGGCACAAAATGATATGAAAATTACACAAAATTATGTTTAAAAAGGAAATAAATTACGATTTTACCCAAAATTCTGCATTATGATTTTGCATCGTAATTACCATGCAAAATAACGATTATGCAAAATCTGTGCTCATCACTAATTGCTATGTGAGGGAGATTTAGTGTTCAGCTGTTAAGCATTTAGGTGGGGGTTTGCTGGGGGGGGGGGGGGTGATAGTGTTAAGCATTTAGGTCGGGGGTTTGCTTTGAGGGGGGAGGTTAGTGTTGGTCATTTAGTTAGGGGTTTGCTTTGAGGGGGGAGGGTAGTGTTAGTCATTTAGGTAGGGGTTTGCTTTGAGGGAGAGGAAAGTGTTATTCATTTAGGTAGGGGTTGGCTTTGAGGGGGGGGGGGGGGGTTAGTGTTGGTAATTTAGGTAGGTAAGAGCTTTGAGGGGGGAGGACAGTGTTGGTCACTTAGGTCGGGGTTTGCTTTGAGGGGGGAGGTATTTAGGTCGGGGTTTGCTTTGAGGGGGGAGGTTAGTGTTGGTCATTTAGGTCGGGGTTTTGCTTTGAGGGGGGAGGTTAGTGTTGGTCATTTAGGTGGGGGTTTGCTTCGAGGGGGGAGGTTAGTGTTGGTCATTTAGCTAGGGGTTTGCTTTGAGGGGGGAGGTTAGTGTTGGTCATTTAGGTGGGGGTTTGCTTCGAGGGGGGAGGTTAGTGTTGGTCATTTAGGTAGGGGTTTGCTTTGAGGGGGGAGGTTAGTGTTGGTCATTTAGGTAGGGGTTTGCTTCGAGGGGGGAGGTTAGTGTTGGTCATTTAGGTAGGGGTTTGCTTTGAGGGGGGAGGTTAGTGTTGGTCATTTAGGTGGGGGTTTGCTTCGAGGGGGGAGGTTAGTGTTGGTCATTTAGGTAGGGGTTTGCTTTGAGGGGGGGGGGGGTTGCAACACCTCAGTGCCCAAATTAACACGTGGCTTTATTAAATGTACGCCATCCACTGTGTATTCAGGAGACACACCAACCGACGCAGCTTCCAGTGGACATTACATCCTTGCTCCTTCCATTACCTCTCCATCTCATTCCCCCTCCCTCCCTCCAGACTGCTGTTCTAGTCTTTTACGCTTTCTCAGATTCCTATAATTTCCCTCATTTCTATTAGGTTTGTGAGTCCTCTGACCTATAGACGACTCACACTGTCAGTAAACTTGTACAGCATTGCCATCATTTTCACCTATTTGTTAGGATGTCTTGCACCCTTCCACATTAACAGATGACAAATACTATTACTGTAATTGCTGAGAGCAGTGGGGATTTGCATCTTTGCGCTTCAGCCTGCTCCTTCTGCTAACACATCTAGGACTGTAAGTTGCAAGGGTGTAAAGATGACACAAAGAAGCCTATTAACTAAGCTCCGGTGATAATGAGTTTAAATTTTACATCCGCTGTAGTGTTATTAATTGTATGATTGCATCTAGCAAAGCAATTTTACTGTCTTGCTGAGTACAACAAAATCTATTATAAGACATTACAGATTGTATCCGGGCTAATTGCTTAATGGTTATTGAAATGTGTTTGAGGAATGAAGGTGCCATTGTTTGCTTATTAATTTTTAACCATTCCCATATATGGCAGGCTGAACTTTGACGCTCTTTTTCTTTGCCTCCCAGTCTGGTGCCATTCAGGCATAACCATGCAGTGCCCTCATAGTGTTTATGAAAAGGTGGTGTGTCTTGGACTACCTATTTGTCAAACCGTACATGGCAGTATGGGAATATGTTGCTCTTAACCCTTTAGCAGCCAATTTATTTGGAGGCTTGCAAGTGCTCCAGGCCAATTTATTTTTTTAAAAAAATGTATTTCTTATTTGTTACACTTCCTTGCTACTAATTAGTACTGCTATAATATGTATTTGTGACAACTTGTCACTAGGGGGCACTGTTAGAAAATATCAGAGGACTTCTGCTTTCAGTTTCTATATCCTCTGCTAGCAGAGAGACATCAAAGCATTCCAAGAATTTACAGCACAACGAGTTCTGCTGACTGAGGTCAAAAGCAGTGCACTATCTTAAACAAGATAATTCCTTTATAATCTCAATGTAACGATTTGTGTCAGCAAGGAACAGAATTCTGATTATTAGGTGATCTGCAGTATCACCTATAATGCAGATATATACCTGATTATATGGTGATCTGCAGAATCACCTATAATACTGGTATATCAGAAGCTGATGTGACAACAAATAGAAATGAGTGATTGGTGCAACAGTAACACTGATAGGTTCAGCAATACCTCACCAGAGGAGCTGGTGGGTACTATCAGTACAGCGCCCCTCACCAGAGTCAAGGGCCCTCTGGTGAGAGTAGAGTCGTCAGACAGATCGGGTTTGGCAACAGACAGACAGATGCAGTACAAAATCGGAAGGCAGAGACAGGAAGATATAAACAGGCAGAGTCGGCAGCAAGATCAGATGGGCAAAGGTACAGAATCACTGAGCAGAAGAGTAGTCAGAACGAGCCAGAGTCATGCACAAATAATAACACAGTAAAGTATAATCTTTAAGGCTATCAAACAATTCCTATCTTGTGTGAAATCCCCGGTTTCCTCCTGGATCAAAGCACACCGGAACTATCTAAGGGTCTGAGCGCTAACACCAAGTATTCGCAACAGCAGACAAGTTGTGAGTGATACAGCTAGGCTTATGAAGCAGAGGAGACCCTTCTGGCACGCCCCCTCCTATCAACCAATGAGGAGCGGCGAGCGTCTCCTATGACGTCAGCCGACCGGCCGGTCAGATGACGAGCCTCCTTCCCGCATAAAGGTCCTGTCTGTGAGCGCGCGCACGCGACAAGGCAACCCTATGTGCAACCGACAGTTCCATCCTCGGCGTGCTAGACGCCTGAGGCCCGGATACACTGCTAGACAGGGAGCTGGAGGCAGCTGCGGTGGTAACGCTGTTCACCGCGGCTGCCTCTCCAGCGTTTGTTACACTCAAGAAATAAAAGCACTCCAGTGTCCACAATGCAATAAAAGTTAAGCAGGGATATTTTGCTCTAAAGAATGCGCTGCAACATGGCTGGCTTCCAAAATTTAACATGTAAATGAATGATGTAAAGCGCAAATCACAGTATTCTGAATCAACTTCAATTCTTAATATGCAGTCAATGATTCTTCAATGCAATGGGATGAGTATCCACCAACACCAGGGCACCCTTTGGGGAACAGACTCACCAAAGTTAGATGACCACCGCTTTAAGTGTTGTTTATGTGCACCTCAAAAGCAAAAAGATCCCATAGCCCACTTTTATTTTTACTTCCTTAAAAAAATAAATAAAACAAAATAATTCCATAAAGAACAGTATGCTAAGAATAGCTCTGTGGTAGTGTTGGGCGAACAGTGTTCGCCACTGTTCGGGTTCTGCAGAACATCACCCTGTTCGGGTGATGTTCGAGTTCGGCCGAACACCTGATGGTGTTCGGCCTTTTAAGTTCGGGTTCGCCCCGAACTACTGAATGGCCGCCGAACAGGGCCCCTGTTCGGCCGAACAGGGCCCTGTTCGCCCGAACATGCCGCAATACGGCCCCCCTATGGGGTCGCAGGCATAAGGGGGGAGCATGCCCCGATCGCGGGGGGGTCGGAAATTCCCCCCACCCCCTCCGCTAGCGCTCCCCCCTCTGCCCGCTTCCCCATACAAAAGTTTAAGGCAAGTTAAATAGTACTTGGTGGCTGGCACTGGCAGTGGAGTGAGGAGGAGGAGGAGTCCGAGTAGCAGAGCGACGCGTTGAGGCCGGGCAGCGGGCGGTTCAGCGGTAGTACCCTTGTGGTACTTCCGCCCTTTCTCTGACCTCACGTCCTCTGCATACGAGGGTACGCGTCACGCGTACCCTCGTATGCGTCATCACGTAGAGGACGTGAGGTCAGAGAAAGGGCGGAAGTACCACAAGGGTACTACCGCTGAACCGCCCGCTGCCCGGCCTCAACGCGTCACTCTGCTACTCGGACTCCTCCTCCTCCTCACTCCACTGCCAGTGCCAGCCACCAAGTACTATTTAACTTGCCTTAAACTTTTTTTATGGGGAAGCGGGCAGAGGGGGGAGCGCTAGCGGAGGGGGTGGGGGGAATTTCCGACCCCCCCCGCGATCGGGGCATGCTCCCCCCTTATGCCTGCGACCCCATAGGGCCCCCAAAATGGGCATGTTCGGGGGTCCCATTGACTTCCATTGAGTTCGGTGTTTGGGCCGAACATGCCGAACATCTGGCCCATGTTCGGCCTGTTCGGCCTGAACCCGAACATCCAGGTGTTCGCCCAACACTACTCTGTGGTGCCCCCTCCTACAGGTGTCACCCTAGGCCTCTGCCTGGCTTGTTATGCCTAAAAACAGGACATACCGGACTGATGGGCACACCTGATCCATCCACCAGCTAAATCCAGGGAGAAGAGAAGGAAAGCTAGATCAGACCTGGGTCACACTAGAGTTTTTTTTTTAATCAATTGTGGGGTTTTGATAATCGTCAACACATTTAAAAATGCTTTGCTAATTAAAGTGTATGGAGAGCGATTGCAATTTTGCAAATCGCAAATGCAGGACATGCAGCAGTTTATGAGCGTTTGAGCTACAATACACAGTATATGAGTTCCCTTAATTGCTGGAAAACGCAGCACAAATTACCAACAATATGCTGACACAAGGCGGTAGCATTTTGTGATTTCTAGTCCCAGCCCTAACAGTGGTCACTGCTTTGCTTCTAGACACTTATTATTCACTTATCCTGATTACTATTAGAATTTCCTTTGTTCAATTTTGGGTTTGTTTGGACTTTGAAAGGAGGGGGGTTGTTATATTATAACAAACAGCCATTTGTTAAGTGCCTGGTACAAAAAAAAACAGGCATATGGACAAGTTTTTTTGTTTTTTTTTACTTCAAGTAGCTTTGAGCTGTTCTAGACTTGTCATAATTTCATATTTCCTACATTTTGTTGAGGGATAGTTCACAGTGGACAGTTGCGTTGCAGAATAATTCTGCATTACCACTCATTGCCCATGTAATTCTAAGAAGTTTTGAATCAGGATGATACCATTTATTGGCTAACTTAGAGATGGATAAACAGTGAGCTTTCGACTTATAAAAAGCCTTCGTCGGACTGGTTCCTGACCAAAACTGAAAAACACAGCTTATATACACTGACATACAGAGGAGAAACATTCTTTAGCAAACATAAATGTCATTAGATGCCTAAACTGGTACTGAGGAGGCTTTCCCAGGCATCCTATCTAAATTGATAAGATCAATAGAATCCTCAACATGACATGTAATTCTATGGGGCTATTCACTGTACTCATGGCCGGATTTCTGGCAAGGCCACATAGGCCATGGCCTAGGGCACCAGATAAACAAGGGGCGGCCTGCAGACAGTGGGCATTATTTGCAGGGCATTATTTGCAAGTGTCCAAACAGATGAAAAGGGTCAGGATAACTGCACTATTAGTACCAGCTGGCATCTGCCTGTGCTGTGCTACAGGCAGCTGCAGTCCAGTAACCAAACATTTGTGAACAGTGTGTGACTAGCAAAAACCCAGACTTTGTCCAATGACATAGCAGCAGCTGCAGGCAGTTACAGAAGGCCGGTTTTCACGCACTTGGTGTAGGGGATGAAAGGACCAGGGGCAGCACCAGCAAATAGTACAGAATACAGAAGGCAGCCTCTCACAGTACCCACTTCTTAATTATTGATTGGCTAGCGCTGTTACCCTGGAGACAGCAGTGGGTACAGGAGTCACTTTTACATGTTGCTGACGCCACCCAATGTCCAATTGTGAGCCACTTTTGACTATGTGTGAGTGGTGGACAGCTCCCACCACGCCCATCACCTGTAGATCGCTTGATTGACCAGTTCCCCCGTGTGACGTGATTGATTCACTTCACGTTGCCAAGGAGACCTCGGCAATAGTGGACACCAGCGGCCCAAAAATTATTGGGTGGGTGTGTGTGTGGGGCGGCTGGTAATAGTCGGCCTTGGGCGGTAAGAAGTACAAATCCGGCCCTGACTGTACTGCGCTGTAACTGATCACATTATTCTAACTCGCTGGTTGTGAGAGGTCCAGGGCTCGCCCGCACTTCCCTCTGGGTATCGCATGGTGGTGTAGGGGCCCTGGCCAGTGTGAGAGAGTGTGGCCCCCGGGCTGTCATGCGAACCAGTGTTTGTGATTTTAAATTTCTTTTGCAGCTTCCAGGATGCAGTTGACAGGTGAGTGGTTAGGGAGGGGGCCGTGTGGGAGGGATGCCTACACAGGGCACCCTGTAAAAGATGTAATCAACGATTGCGTCCAACCGAAGCCTCCCACCTGAATGCTAATTTATGCAATTCCTGCTAGATTTGGTACAGCAGGAAAAGGGTGTATAATAGTACACATCTTATTTTCAGCATGGTTAAAATCATAATACTTTTGCATGCCGAGTTTTGTTCTTGATTAATGTGCCTGCTGCAGATGTGTACAAATACAATATCATTCTGCCTGCTTTTGAACATTAATTTTGGAGATTTGTATTCTGTCCACATGCTATTTATTCACAGTTCTTTTACTTTTTACTTTTAATGGATGTTTTGTGTGACAATTTTAACAAGCTTTGGAAGGGAAACCTCAGTTTCACTTTGTAGAAAGCTCTCAGATGTGAGCACCAGAAATATAACAAGCTATTAATAGGGTGACAAAACGACACTTGGTTTTACTGCCGGTGTAAAGGCAAGTCTTTGACAGAGAGCTGAGCATCCTGTTAGCTGGCAGAGCAAGTCACGTTGCTGGTTAGGTTTGGTATTTTGCTGCCTGTGTGCTTAATATTTTGACCTTATGGATGGGGCACTTTCATATATTCTTGTAAATGAAGTTCTGGACAATGGGTATTTACCATTCTAGATAATGGGTATTTGTGTGAAAGAAAGGGTCGGATTACAGTAATACTTTCTGACCCTCTAGCGCACCAGTGTAACTCCATTCCTCGAGGGCCATAGCCATGTGGTGAAAATTCTGATGTAGAATTTCTTATAATCTTATTATCAGGAATTCTATATATGTATGTCATTATACATAGCATGTCATATATAGTAATTTAATAAGCATTATCCCATATTATTTTATATAGTTAAGTGGATAGTATATGGGGATATATATTTAAATATCATATATAAGCTTATGCTCAATTCCAACCATTTTCCCCAGATGGTCAGAGCTACAATGTACTTTAGTTTAATGTTTAACTCTTAGGCCAGACACTCAAGCACACTTAAGAACCAAATTTACTAGAATAACATTTTTGTTCTCAAACAGAGCCATAACTTATTGTTGACCAGTGTTATGTGATAAAGGGAACCTTAACCGAACGGGGGGTAAAGAGTTTCACTTACCTGGGGCTATTACCAGCCCCCTGCAGCCCCCGTTCAGTTAAATTTCCCTTTAAGGTATTAAGGGATTATAAGGGATTATGGTCATTCTTCCAATCTAATGAATTGTCAACATAGTGTTGGACATGGTATTAACAGGTCAAGAGGTTATTCTTTTATTTGTGAATAATATATATGTAAAATGAAATTGCCCCCTGCTGGTGAAAAACCACACATCCAGTAATTAAAAAAAATGGGATACCAAGATTATCTTGATTAATTCATATTCAAATGAACTAGTTAATTTTCACCTTTGGTCACACCTTTCAGTTCTTGATTGGGTTTTAGTTAACCTGGGGGCTGAGTTATAAGCTAGTAAGAGGAAATGTGCATTGGACACTCGAGACACAATCAATCCATTCAAAAGAAGGGACACTATTCTATGAAAGACACACACCCTCAACCTCTGAAAGAAGGGATCCCAGACTCTCACGCCCTACCAGCCTTGAGGCCACTCCCAGATCGGGATAGCAGTGCAGGCCTGGCAAGATTCCTGATTTTCATTTTATTGGTAACTATAAATGTTTAATTATATCAAAGCCAACTAAGTTAGGGGCTTGGATTTTCAAGGATTCTATACCTAGTATAGAATACCCTGAACATGTGACCTTCCTGGAATTGCAACTAGGAATATCCGTGTTTGATTTGGGTTCATTTTTCTCTACATTTTTCATTAATGTATGTTTTTCCTCCAAGCTTATAACTTGTTAGAGAGAGATAAAAGATTGGTTGACATATAAAGGTTTCTTTTACAGATCAGTTCATAATTGCATAATTTCATATCTTTTTCCTTTGATCTAAAATCAAATTCTTTTTATAAAATAAGTGTTTACAGATCAGTAAACTTTAAACTTGCTTTATATATTGAGGTGTTTAGACCAAATAGATCTGCTTCCATATTTTTCCCTTGTTAGGCCCCGTTCACACTTGCGGTTTTGTCAAAACCGCACCGGATGTCCGGACCGCACCGTATCCGGACCGGACCTGATCCGTACGGTTCCTATCCGGATCCAGTCCGGATCCGGTCCGTTTGCATCCGGTTTCCGTGCGGTGTGAACACGGTTGCGGTCCGGATCCGGTTTCTTAAGGAGATAACAACCTGTAAATACCTGGGGTCTGGGAGGTCAGCAGAAGGGTCTGGGGTCATTGTTGGAGACAGGTGGACGTGTGGAGACCATCCGTGGATACAGAGACTGCAGTTGGGACCATGGATCCAGGCATTTTTCGTATACCTGGGAATTCTCTGTTGTTCGCCTCCTCGTTATCAGACTTATATCAGACATGTTGCTGCCTAGAGCTCCAGCATGAAATCGCTGCTGCCCCACTCTGTGAACTCCATGTGGTCCCCATCCAAAATGCATAGGAAGTGGGGTAGAACGTCCGGTTTTTGTAGCCAGTGTGTTGTGCGCTCTCCGGTTCTCATTACTTTGTATTGGCCGGATGGTGCAGTCCGGCTCCGCCCCGGATACGGCTGCCGGAGGAGCCGGACCAAAAAATAGCGCATGTTGGAACGGACGCCGGAGTCCGGATCCGGTCCGGCTCCGGTCTGGCAGAACGGACGCATGTGAACGGACGCATAGGCTTTCATTACTATTGCCGTGCGTCCGTTCCGTCCGTTCTGCAAGCGGTCCGGCTCCGGCACGGCGATTCCGGACGGCCACCGCTAATGTGAACCGGGCCTTAGATTGTGCATTACAATCAAGCCTTGCAAATCAGATATAATGTCTGCCATCTTGTGTTTGCACAGCCTATTGTCATTGATTGATTTTATTGGTTAATATTTGTGGTCAACTTTGCTCTGAAGTGTATAGTCAGCTTATACCGAGAAGTACCTTGTGATTTTTAATATTTGATGGTTATTGTTTGATTCGTATTATTTGATTTGTAATCATTCTGACAACTTTTATATGTTTAATAAATTAATTATTTTAAAAGTAAAGAATTGTCCTGACTTTTTACTCTTTGTACCAGTAGCTTGAGAAACTCGCTATAAGAACTTAAGGTTGGGCGTTTTAATGTAATAATACTCCTCCCATTTTTTTTGTAGGAGGCCTTAGTTTTTTATTTTATACATACGGTTATAGTTTATATAATCGTATCGTATAACGCCTGACACTTCCCCTGCCCACCAGGGTGCCTGGTATGGAAATGCGCCTCACTCTCCTCTCTGAGCACCTACCTCCCTCCTTCCCTATGCAGAATCTTGATGAGAGTGTAAATGAGAGGTTACTCACCCTACTCTCGGCATTACATTGCCTAGATCTCCCTTTAGGGATGGTCGGAAATGGCAATTTCCAATTCCGCTGTAAATCCGCATTTCGCCATTGCCAATTACCGATTCCGCTACCAATTTCCGCATTCCGATGCAGAATTTCTGCCGGAAATCGCGGAAATTCCGTCCGATTTTAACATCGATTTTCTCAAAAATTATAATGTCTTTTTGAAAACTTTTTTGCATCGTGTTCACAAGATTCTGTTTAATAAACCCTGAAACTTTGGTGTTTCTTGGACTTACGGGGGCTTTGCTATTAACCGCTAAAGTCGGCGGATTTTTACTGTAATGTAAAATGCAGAAAATAGGCAGATGCAGATTTTCTGCATTTTACATTACAGTAAAATTCCGTCGACTTTACCGGTTAATAGCAAAGCCCCCGTAAGTCCTAGAAACACCAAATTTTCAGGGTTTTATTAAACTGAATCTTGTGAACAAGATGCAAAAAAAGTTATCAGAAAGACCTTATAGTTTTTATGAAAATCGATCTTAAAGTCGGCGGAAATTTCCACGATTTCCGGCAGAAATTCACCTACCGCAATTGCATTACCGATTTCCGCATTCTGATGCGGAAATGCAATTTCCGACCGGAATTTCGGAAATTGCATTTCCGCAGAATCCGAATGAGCATCCCTATCTCCCTTCAGTCAGAGGCACCTCTAGCTACTTAATACTGAGGGTACTTCTGGCTACCTAAGACTAAGGGGCACCTGTAGCTACCTGTGATGGGCATGGGAAGTAAGGGAGAAGTGGCAGCTGTGCGGTTCAGCTGAGATTTGTAGGTTCATGGAGGGTGAAGTCTAGGGTGCCAGGACATTTGTGACTATAGGCTCCTGTAAGATAAATCCAAGCCTGCCCCAACCCCAAGCAATGTGCACTAAATCCCCTCTTTCCTATTCCATGTGCTTCCATCTCTTGGGCAGCAGGTCACTTCCTCCATACCCAGATTTCTAACATAAACATTCACCTCTGTACAGCCCTTAGAATTAACTATGAGCCACCCATCCATGTCCAGCATGGTCTATGCGGCCTTTGCAAAAAAAATCTGGCCCTGGATGTAGAATTTCTCCTTTGTGAGCCGCTGTACTGCAATATACAGAGAGGAACATAAGTATTTGAACATTCTGCGATTTTTCAGGTTCTCCCACTTAGAAATCATGGAGATGTCTGAAATTCACATTGTAGGTGCATTCTTACTGTGAGAGACAGCATAAAAAAAAAATCAGTAAATCACATTGTATGTTTTTTTATTTAAAATACTTATGTTCCTCACTGTAAGAGGTCTTGGGCCCTCTCCTCCTTTTCTCTCTGCACAATTTAAGTGCAAATGTTGTTCCATGTTCCTCCACAATAGCACTTCCCCCAATCCAGCTCTAATAACAAATTAGTGCTGGCAGTGCACAGGACATCAAGTCTTGTCAAATTAGTTGTTTTGCTGATCTGTCAGTTTATTTTTTTCCTGAAAGCCATAATGTGGGCTTAACTGTCTCTTGATTCCTTTATTTATTGAATTCTTCTCAAATTAAAGAGAACCCGAAGGCAGTTCCTTGGGGGGCAAAAGTGACACAGAGGCATGTTCTCTGCCTCATGACATTCCTCTGTCCCCCCCACACACACACACACACACTTACTTGGGGCTTCCTCTGGCCCCTGGCAGCCGTCCTGTGCCCTCGCCGCAGCTCCGGTGGCTCCCGGTCTCCTTTGAGGCTTTCAGGTTCGCTTCTTCTGCGCTCCACCCTGGGGGTCATGTGGTCACACTTCCCTCACCTTGGGGCTCCCCCTTACTCACTCTCACCCCCCCCCCCCCGCCTCCATAATGCAGCGGCGGGCGCAGCGCAGCAGAACAATTCCTCTATTCCCTGCTCACGAGGAAGGTTCTGTGCGCAGCTGGTCTGGTTAGTGACGTCAGACCAGCGCGACGCACAGATCTCCCTCACGCAGGGGAATAGGGAATAGAAGAATAGGGAAATATGTTCATGTATGAGTTAAATCGTTTGTACTTAGTTTAAATTGCTGTTGGCACTTTGCGATAGATAAGTGACTTTTAGATTGCACTTTGGGCACTTGAACTCCAAAAGGTTCGCCGCCACTGTCCTAATCTAATGTCCCACCATTGCTAAGTTCATGTAAATTTGTCTCCACCCGCGACCACACCCACATTCTGGTCCATGACCACACCCAGTTTTCGGCACGGCTACGCACGCGCCGCATTACGTAGCCCCACGGCACCACACGACGTACACCCAATTTTTGGCGCCGCGCTACTTCTTCCCTCCCCCCTTTTTTGCCCCCCCCCCCCCTACCCCCCTGGAAAATTTTCTGCAGACGCCCTTGCTGCTGCTCTGACTTCAAGGGGGAAGGCACAGATGGAATCTCACTGAGAAGACTGTAGCCTATTGCACAGATAGTCTGAGGTTCAGGAAGTGGTCAGTGATTGGTCTCCTGACCAAATACTTTAAAAGAAGTATTTGACTTGAGCCAATACACAGATAACGACAAGTAAGTGTTCACAGAGGGCTAGAAAAACATTCAGACATCTCACTTCTGCCCACCTGCATGCTATTTTTATGTTTAACTTATTAATAGCATTTATTACGTTAACAGCAAAAAAAAAAAAAAAAACGTATTAGAACTATCCAAATTTCTCTCATCACAATGACATACTTTTAACACAGGCCAAGAGAAAAACAACAGTATCAGCTTCACACTGAGCAAAACTCCCAGACGGATGCGAGTTTCCATGGACATCATATTTTATAGAAGGGGTAACCAAAGACACTTGATTATGTGATTCTTCAAAGGCAAGTCCTTGGGAATTATTTAAACACATCACCCTCACATTTCCTTGACAACACAAGGCTCCTGACCACGGGGAACAATTCAGTGCCCTCGCCACGAGCATCACTAATGTAACGCCACTCGACTATTCCAGTCCACTCATATGTAAGTCATTTACCATCATTTATCTAATAAAGACATATCGTTTGTGGCTGTGAATTTCTAAATCTGTTATAAACACAATCAGAACAGTTGGCAATAGCGTGGTCTGATGGCAAGCAGATGTGTCTCCTCATTTGTCTATGCTGAGATAATTGTACGATATAACACTCCTACCTGGGAGGTCCGACTCTTAACCCCGGGTTGCAGCATTGCAAAGCATTCTGGGAAGTTTACAAGAATCTTAGGATATAAATAATCGACCACACGCCAAAAGCCTTCATATACTCCATTAAAGTTACAAAGCGGTTCTAACCGCATGATATTTAGCATCATCTGTCATTGCTGATGCTTCTATTGAGTTAATGGGAAACTCTACCTATGTATATCATATATTCCAAAGCAAACAGATAATAAAGTGATAGTGTACTTAAAGAACAAGTGACACCCATGCTAACCTAGAAATAAAAAACACATATATAAGTAGATAAATACTACTTCTACTTGCATAACAGATGTATTGTGCTATCCATGTAATGATTCCTGTGAATTTTATAAAGGAAAAGCAGAAAATCCTATTCTAGGCAGTGGCCATCTTGCTAAGCTAACACTGACATCATATCCTCTCTGACTCTTGTTTTCCCCCCTCCATTCTCTTGCTCATTGTGTATGGATTAGCTGACCTCCTCTCAGAGTCTTCAGACACTCCCACTGAGATGTATACTAGGAACTGCACTGTCTTTTTTTTTCTTTTCTCCTCCAATCTCTGAGTCACCTCAGCCTTGCTTGTAAACACAAGTGAGCAGAGCAGGGGCGTTTCTAGGGTCCCTGGAGATCAGTGGCACCTGTGGGCACCAGGAGGGGAGGTACAGCGCGCCGCGGCAAAAAATGGGCGTGGCCATGCGGTGAGTGGGCGTGGCCATGGGTGGGGCCAAATGTACATGAACTTAGCAGCGGTGTAAGCTACGGATAACGGGCCTGCCCATCGAAATATTGGACGGAGCCCCCTGTCCTTTATTTCGATCATTTACAATCAGTATATGCATAGATCAAAGATGTATACGCACATACAATTTTGATTGGTCAATCACTGACCCCCAATTTCCCACCCCCGTGCAGTAAGTGAGCCAACAGACAATGAATTTTATGAACAGAGCTAAAATTGGCTAATCAAAATTGTATGTGTGTACCAGGCTTTACAGCTAATACTGTACATATTGAAAGTAGCAGGGATCAGCATACAATACAGCTGGTTTACAATCAATAAAGGCACAGAGTAACACCTTACACTGTACACACTGGAGGTAAATCAGCACACAGTGCAAGCACTAGAGAACAGCGTATACTGTACATACTGTAGGCAGCAGAATTCAGCACACTGCAGCTAGCGTGCCAAAAATATGAGGATCACGTTGTGTGGCGTGCTTATCGCGCCGCACCAAAAAATGGGTGGGCCATGGACCAGAATATAGGTGTGGTAACGGGTGGAGACAAATTTACATGAACCTAGCAATGGTGGGACATCAGATTAGGACAGTGGTGGCGAACCTTTTGGAGGCCGAGTGCCCAAACTGCAACCCAAAAGTCACTTACCGGTATCTATCGCAAAGTGGCAACAGCAATTTAAACTAAATACTGTACAAACGTTTTAACTCATACATGAACATTATGGAAAATCCAAGTTGAAAATAAACTGTGAAGATAAACAATTTCATCCATCCTACTCCTGAAAAATGTATTCAATTTTTTAGAACCTCCCAGTTTTATTTTCTGTTTTAAAACGCTAAAAAAGTAGGTTTAATGCTATTGTCTCATATGATAAGGATTCAGCTTTTCCCATAGTCTCGCAGTTAGCAATCATGTGACCCCCAACAAGACATATTCAGCAATCATGAGGCCCCCAACAAATCAGGAGGCCCCCAACAAGACAAATTCAGCAATCATGAGGCCTCCAACAAATCATGAGGCCCCCAACAAGACAAATTCAGCAATCATGAGGCCCCCAACAAGACAAATTCAGCAATCATGAGGCCCCCAACAAATCATGAGGCCCCCAACAAGACAAATTCAGCAATCATGAGGCCCCCAACAAATCATAAGGCTCCCAACAAGACACATTCAGCAGTCATGAGGCACATAAATAGACAGCATTTCACATAAATAGGCAGAATGCCCCCTTAATATGGTAGCCCCCCCAAGTTAGGTAGTGAGTGACAGGGACCCCCAGGTTAGCTAGTGAGTGACAGGCGCCTCCAGTTAGGTAGTGAGTGACAGGGACCCCGATAGTGAGTGACAGGGAGCACCTTTAGGTAGTGAGTGAGTGCCAGGGAGCCCCTTTAGGCAGTGAGTGAGTGCCAGGAAGCCCCTTTAGGCAGTGAGTGAGTGCCAGGAAGCCCCTTTAGGCAGTGAGTGAGTGCCAGGAAGCCCCTTTAGGCAGTGAGTGAGTGCCAGGGAGCCCCTTTAGGCAGTGAGTGAGTGACAGGAAGCCCCTTTAGGCAGTGAGTGAGTGACAGGAAGCCCCTTTAGGCAGTGAGTGAGTGACAGGGAGCCCCTTTAGGCAGTGAGTGAGTGACAGGGAGCCCCTTTAGGCAGTGAGTGAGTGACAGGGAGCCCCTTTAGGCAGTGAGTGAGTGACAGGGAGCCCCTTTAGGCAGTGAGTGAGTGACAGGGAGCCCCTTTAGGCAGTGAGTGAGTGACAGGGAGCCCCTTTAGGCAGTGAGTGAGTGACAGGGAGGCCCTTTAGGGAGTGAGTGAGTGACAGGGAGGCCCTTTAGGGAGTGAGTGAGTGCCAGGGAGCCCCTTTAGTGAGTGAGTGAGTGCCAGGGAGCCCCTTTAGTGAGTGAGTGCGTGCCAGGGAGCCCCTTTAGTGAGTGCGTGCCAGGGAGCCCCTTTAGGGAGTGGGTGCGTGCCAGGGAGCCCCTTTAGGGAGTGGGTGCGTGCCAGGGAGCCCCTTTAGGGAGTGGGTGCGTGCCAGGGAGCCCCTTTAGGGAGTGAGTGAGTGCCAGGGGAGCCCCTTTAGGGAGTGAGTGAGTGCCAGGGGAGCCCCTTTAGGGAGTGAGTGAGTGCCAGGGGAGCCCCTTTAGGGAGTGAGTGAGTGCCAGGGAGCCCCTTTAGGGAGTGAGTGAGTGACAGGGAGCCCCTTTAGGGAGTGAGTGAGTGACAGGGAGCCCCTTTAGGGAGTGAGTGAGTGACAGGGAGCCCCTTTAGGGAGTGAGTGAGTGACAGGGAGCCCCTTTAGGGAGTGAGTGAGTGCCAGGGAGCCCCTTTAGGGAGTGAGTGCGTGCCAGGGAGCCCCTTTAGGGAGTGAGTGAGTGACAGGGAGCCCCTTTAGGGAGTGAGTGAGTGACAGGGAGCCCCTTTAGGGAGTGAGTGAGTGACAGGGAGCCCCTTTAGGGAGTGAGTGAGTGACAGGGAGCCCCTTTAGGGAGTGAGTGAGTGACAGGGAGCCCCTTTAGGGAGTGAGTGAGTGACAGGGAGCCCCTTTAGGGAGTGAGTGAGTGACAGGGAGCCCCTTTAGGGAGTGAGTGAGTGCCAGGGAGCCCCTTTAGGGAGTGAGTGAGTGACAGGGAGCCCCTTTAGGGAGTGAGTGAGTGACAGGGAGCCCCTTTAGGGAGTGAGTGAGTGCCAGGGAGCCCCTTTAGGGAGTGAGTGAGTGCCAGGGAGCCCCTTTAGGGAGTGAGTGAGTGCCAGGGAGCCCCTTTAGGGAGTGAGTGAGTGCCAGGGAGCCCCTTTAGGGAGTGAGTGACAGGAAGCCCCTTTAGGGAGTGAGTGAGTGCCAGGGAGCCCCTTTAGGGAGTGAGTGAGTGCCAGGGAGCCCCTTTAGGGAGTGAGTGAGTGCCAGGGAGCCCCTTTAGGGAGTGAGTGAGTGCCAGGGAGCCCCTTTAGGAAGTGAGTGAGTGCCAGGGAGCCCCTTTAGGGAGTGAGTGAGCGCCAGGGAGCCCCTTTAGGGAGTGAGTGAGTGCCAGGGAGCCCCTTTAGGGAGTGAGTGAGTGCCAGGGAGCCCCTTTAGTGAGTGAGTGACAGGGAGGCCCTTTAGGGAGTGAGTGAGTGCCAGGGAGCCCCTTTAGGAAGTGAGTGAGTGCCAGGGAGCCCCTTTAGGGAGTGAGTGAGTGCCAGGGAGCCCCTTTAGGGAGTGAGTGAGTGCCAGGGAGCCCCTTTAGGGAGTGAGTGCATGCCAGGGAGCCCCTTTAGTGAGTGAGTGACAGGGAGGCCCCCTCTCTAGCCGCCGCCGCTCCCCCCCCTACCTCTCAGCAGACCTCAGGATCAGCGGCGACCCGACCAGATGTACGAGCGGGCGCTGGACGCACCCGCTCGATATGCGGAAGTGATGTCACTTCCGCATATCAGTGCGGGCGCTGGGTCCTAGCGCCCGCACGATTGGTCGCCGGCTCGCCGCCTGATCCTGAGGTCTGAGACGCGGCGGCGGCGGCTGGAGGGAGCCGCTGACAGAGGGGGCAGCGGCGGCCGGGAGATCCGTGGCACCCCAGGAAAGATTGGGGGCACGTGCCCCCCTAAAACAGGGCTAGCGACGCCCCTGGAGCAGAGGATCATGTTTTAGATAGGCTAGGCAGGGAAATAAATGGAAGAGGAGGAATATATTATAGATAAAAAGACCCCCCAGCATTCAACTGTTTGGCACTGACTACTAAAAGGCCAGTGCTCCTAAAGTATGTGATAACTCCAAACCATAACAGCAGAAAAAGTTTTGCAAGTTTTGAATGCAGGATTAGCATCTTTATCACTTAATACACTCAAACCAGTTGCTGTTGAAATTTGATTTTTATGGTGACACTCCCGCTTTAATTTAAATGTGGCTCACAGGTCTTCCCTGCATTATCGCCTTTAGCCCCATTCTAATGTATTTGCCATGCTAAGGACAAGGGGCTCATGCTCACCTTTTTGAGCCCAGGAGAGAGTGGAGGAAGTAGTATGATAGAGGAAACATGTGGAATCTTGAAGTCCACATTAATTGGTGGGGCTGGGGCAGATGTTGACTCCTTTCCATGATAATAAGTAAAATGGTTTGTTTATACCTCCCTATCTATTTACCATAAACCATTAACCTCCTTGCCGGTTATCCCAAGCTCAGCTCGGGGTAACCTGCGCAGGAGGATTTCTCAGGCCCCGCTGGGCCGATTTGCATAATTTTTTTTTCCTACACGCAGCTAGCACTTTGCTATTCGCCGCTACCCGCCGCACCGAGTCGCCTCCCCCCCCCCAGACCCCTGCGCAGCCTGGCCAATCAGTGCCAGGCAGCGCTGAGGGGTGGATCGTGATTCCCTATGATGTCCCGACGTCGGTGACGTCATCCCGCCCCATCGCCAAGGCGACCGGGGAAGCCCAGCAGGAAATCCCGTTCTGAACGGGATTTCCTGCTTACTCCGATCGCCGGAAGCGATCGGAGTGGCCGCAGAGCTGCCGCTGCTCAGCGGCTATCATGTAGCGAGCCCTGGGCTCGCTACATGATTTTAAAAAAAAATCCCCCAAAAAAAGTGCTGCGCTGCCTCCTTGCCGGGGGAATTAGATCGGCAAGGAGGTTAAAGGGCAACTGTAATGAGAGGAGTATGGAGGCTGCCATATTTATTTCCTTTTGTACAATACTAGTTGCCTGGCAACCCTTCTGATCTATTTGCCTGCAATAGTGTCTGAATAACACCAGAAACAAGCATGCAGCTAATCCAGTCAGATGTGACAATGTCGTAAACACCTAATGTGCTGCATGCCTGTTCAGGGTCTGTGGCTGTAAGTATTAGAGGCAGAGGATCAGCAGGAGAGCCAGGCAACTGGTATTGCTTAAAAGGAATTAAATATGGCAACCTCCATATGCCTCTCCCTTCATTTGTCCTTTAAAAAGTAAAAACACCCAAACCACAGGAAAAACTTTAAATAAAATCTATTTTTTAAATAAAGCTTTTTTTCTTTTTTTTTCCACCATAGTCTAAGGCCAATTTTAGAGGAAACCAATTACTGTATAAACACGCAAATAAGTCCTCTTGACACATATACACACACACCACACACACCACACACACCATACACACACCACACACACACACCACACACACACACACACACACCACACACACACACACACACACACACACACACACACACACACACACACACACACACACACACCACACACACCACACACACCACACACACCACACACACACACACACACACACACACACACACACACACCACACACACACACACACACACACACACACACACACACACACACACACACACACACACACCACACACACACACACACACACCACACACACACACACACACACACACACACACACACACACACACACACACACACACACACACACACACAAACACTGTAACAAACGTTGGAGAGGCAGCCGCGGTGAACAGCGCTACCACTGCAGCTGCCTCCAGCTCCCTGTTTAGCAATGTATCCGTGCCTCAGGCGTCTAGCACGCCGAGGACGGGTCTGTCAGTTGCACATAGGGTTGCTTTGTCGTGTGCGCACGCGCACAGACAGGACCTCTATGCGGGGAGGAGGCGCGTCAGCTGACCGGCCGGACGGCTGACGTCAGAGGAGACGCTCGCCGCTCCTCATTGGCTGAAAGGAGGGGGCATGCCAGAGGGGTCTCCTCTGCTTCGTAAGCCTAGCTGAATCACTCGCAACTTGTCTGCTGTTGCGAATACTTGGTGTTAGCGCTCAGGCCCTTAGATAGTTCCGGTGTGCTTTGATCTGGGAGGAAACCGGGGATTTCACACAAGATAGGAATTGTTTGATAGTCTTAAAGATTATACATTACTGTGTTATTATTTGTGCATGACTCTGGCTCGTTCTGACCACTCTTCTGCTCAGTGATTCTGTACCTCTGCCCATCTGATCTTGCTGCCGACTCTGCCTGCTTATACCTTCCTGTCTCTGCCTTCCGATTTTGTACTGCATCTGTCTGTCTGTTGCCGAACCCGATCTGTCTGACCACTCTACTCTCACCAGAGGGCCCTTGACTCCGGTGAGGGGCACTGTACTGTTAGTACCCACCAGCTCCTCTGGTGAGGTATTGCCAAACCTATCAGTACTACTGTTGCACCAATCACATTGCTATTTGTTGTCACATCAGCTTCTGATATACCAGTATTATAGGTGATTCTGCAGATCACCATATAATCAGGTATATATCTGCATTATAGGTGATACTGCAGATCACCTAATAATCAGAATTCTGTCCTTTGCTGACACAAATTGTTACACACACACTTACTTTGGCCTAAAATAGGCCATAAACTATAACCTGCCATTTGGCCAACCCTCCAATGTTCCACTGTGGCCCCATGCAGAGTGCACCATTGAGTGTGTTGCAGAAGGCATATCTCAAAGGTATAGAAACCTGTCCTTGCTCCAGTTAGCATCCTCTAGTGTCCCATGCAGTATCTGAACTGACCACTAGAGCTCCAGCTCACTGTCATGTGACCCCAGTGAGCCTGGGGCTCTAGTGGCCAATTTAGGGACACAGTAGAGAATGCTAAGCGGAGCAAAGATAGGTAGCTATACCTTCTGCAGCATGCTCCATGACGCACTATGCATACGAAGGGCTGTATAAATCGGGGCAATAAGATGTTAGGGGGAATAGTGCAGCAGATCATTGCTTTTTTATATTGTTGAGCTGAGGGATTGCTATTTGTGAAGCGCATACATACATACATAAATATATATACTGAGGTAAGAGATTAAAATGTAGGTCCTTGGTCAAACCCATTGTAAAGGGATACTATAAATCAATTCTGTATACAGTATCTTCACCCTGGTGTGAAGTGAACAAAAAAATGGATCAAGAGTGACTTCTACGTAATGTATCCCCTTTTGATGTTGCATGTATATAGCTGTTTGTTCCATCAGCTTGTAAGCAAACAGGATTGAAGTCTGATAAAGGCTGCACAGCCGAAAGCTCACTTCAATCAAGTGGCAGTCCGGAGCTTAGAAGGAACCTCAGAGAGGAAGCTATTAAGAGATCACCGGGCAGTACAGTGGCATAATGGTTAGCACTCTCACCTTGCAGTGCTGGGTTCCCGGTTGGAATCCCAGCCAGGGCACCATGCATGGAGTTTGTATGTTCTCTCACAATCCAAAAACATACAGATAAGTTAATTGGCTTCCGCCTAAATTGGTCCTAGACTACGACACATACACTACATGATATATACATAGACATATGACTATGATAGGGATTAGATTGTGAGCCCCTCTAAGGGACAGCTACGTGACTAAGCAATATACTCTGTACAGCGCTGCAGAAGATGTCGGCACTATATAAATACTAAATAATAATAATAAAGATCTCTGCATTGTAGCATGAGATGTGCAGCATGGCAGTGGTATATACAGTAATGAGAGACAGCATTCAATCTCAGCAACTGCTACACAAAGACTGGAAGGGCTTAGCTACATCCCTATTCTCACTGTTTTCAATAACACACCAGTCATCAAGTCTGACAGCTGCAGCAGCCAATATTCCATAGCGATTGCTCAAGGATCCCATGAAATAAAGATAAGGATAAACTCTGAATTTTCTATAGGCTTTATGACCCTGAGGGATCTGTTATCCAGCAACACATTATCCTGGAAGATCAGAGGAACAAAAAGCCAGAAGAGTAAATAACTGCTACTTTTCTATAACAATGCCATCCACTATCACCGAGCAATTTCTCCTATAGACACCGCGGGGAGTGTATAGAGGATAAAGCGTTTATTCAGTGCATAGGCCAAATGTTGTCTTTGTAAAGGAAGCCTGTCATAAATGGTTACTTTTTCAATATATTGTATCCACAGCCTTAAAGAGGAACTCCAGTGAAGATAATGTAGTAAAAAAAGTGCTTCATTTTTTACCATAATTATGTAGAAATGATTTAGTCAGTGTTTGCCCATTGTAAAATCTTTCCTCTCCCAGATTCACATTCTGACATGTATTACATGGTGACATTGTTACTGTGGGCATGTTATGTAAGCTGCTGCTAGCTGTTTTGGCTGTTAGAGACAGCTGTAAACAGCTAATTCCTGTCTGTGAACATTGTTACATTGTGGCAGTTTGCCCAGAGTACCGCGGTCCCAGAGCTTCTTGTGGGAGGGGTTTCAGCACAAAATCAGTCATACAGCGCCCCCTGATGGTCTGTTTGTGAAAATCATTATATTTCTCATGTAAAAGGGGGTATCAGCTACTGATTGGGATAAAGTTCAATTCTAGGTTGGAGTTTCTCTTTAAAGATGCTGAGACTGTAATATTTTACCTGTCAGGGAAAACTGCTTCTCCTTTGATTTTCTCATTTGCTTATCAGCACAGAGTATCATGAGCAATATGTTGCTGACAGCTGACTCATCTGCTGCCTGGGCTCATTCTTGATTATGCACACCAAACTCAAATATCAAAGGTGCTGGCACACACACATGAAAGAAAATGGAAGCCATTGCTGGTAGGTGATGATGAGCATATCTGTATATATGGAAGTGGTGTTGCTGTAATGCTAGTTTTAATGCTGTCAATAGCATTCCAGCTATTAATGGAGGCAAGACCCAGCACCGTCTTCAGTAGTATTCAAGCTCTTTCATTAAGGCATTAATGTCATTATTGCAGATAGGGCAAGCTAAGGTGATGTTTCGAGAGGAGCATCCTGTCTTTATCAAGCCGACATGTGGCAAATTGGTTGATAAAGAGAGGAGGCTACTCTCGAAACGTCGTCCTAGGCCAACTTTCTTCCCTCCCCTTCCATGTGCAGCTCTCATTTTATGTGCCACCCCCTCTTCCATAAATAATATGCATGTCCAGCAGCGCCTCTCTTATTCCTGCCCTGGACTGCAACAACTCTCTTCCATGTGTGACTCCCCATTTGCACCCTCCTTTTACTTGCTACCTCTTCTTCTTCCATGAATAACCCCTCTGCCATGTGTTGCTCCACCTTTGCAGCCACCTTTTTCTACTTGCTGTCTCCGTTTCCATGTACAACAACCCCTCTTCCATGCCTAGCTGCCCCCTTGTGCAGCATTCGCTCTAGGCCCAGGCCTTGGTGGCCTTTCCAGAAATCTGGCCCAGAACTAAGCAATATTGCTATTGTTACTTCTAAATAGGGATGGTTGGAAATGCAGATTTTGGATTCTGCAGAAGTTCTGATTTCCGCTAATGCCAATTACTGATTCTGCAGATTTCCAATTTCTGTTTCTGACTTTTGAGGAGTCTTTTTGTTAATCTTTTTTTTTTTTTTTTTTTTACATTCTCTGATTTGCCAATGCTTCGACTTCTGTGATTGGGCAAAAATGACCAATTAACGTAGTAACGGTCACACTAGTCATGTATCACAGTTGCTGTTCTGTACTAGCATGCATAAGGTACATGAGCGTGAGCACACAATATGCTGCCGGCATCGCATGTAATGTGCGTTCCTTACATTTAACTTGCGATAAGCTATTTAACTTGTGATAAAGATTCATGAGTCAACCAAAATCATAGTGGTTTACATTCTCTCTTAATTAACTGTGTACCTCTGCCACACAAGTGATGTCATAGGGTCCTATCCATCCATACCTTGCATTGTTGAAGGCCAACCTAGCCTGAAACAGCAGTCTGAAAGTTGGATTATGTGGCTTTGTGAAATTAAACAGCAATAGATAAGCTATAAACCACAGTTCCACTTACTGTGCATTCATTTTGATTTTTTTTTTTGTTCGTGTGAAGCTGAATATTTGTAAATTTATTAAGGCAAAGTTGTACTTGGCTTAGCTTTTTTAATAGGGGGGCTTTTTAGGTTCCATTAGGCCCTCTACAAAAACCTGCTGGTTCTGGTTCGCCATAACTTAACGGGGTACTCTGTAACACCTACACCACTTAATAGAATCACATCACTTCCACTTGTCAGTAAAGCAAACACACAGGAAGACTTTAAACTGCGCAGCTGGCTGCATGAAATGTGTGTGTCTCGAATTTATACGCTATATTCACAGCCAATGGATTAAAAGGTCAGGCTTACACAATCCTGCTGTTGATTTTCCTATTTTATGTTTGGTTAAGTCTATAGTGTTTTTTTCCTCTTTCGAAAAGGGAAATTTCTTGTAAGGCCGTAAAAAAAGTAGTCTGCCTCTGCCAAACACTATTAATTGAGGGCAACCGGTCAACATCTATATAATAGAACTGTCTCTTCTGATATAAAGCCCGGTGTATGAACTGTTCTGGAGCGTCGCCGCAACAGACACATGCAATAAAAATGTGACTCTGGAATATAAGGAGATGCATTCACATGTGAAGGTAAAGCAATCTGTGCTGCTGGTTGGGGAAAACAGATAGACTGGAGGAGGATAGTCAGTACATGGCCAGCACTGAATATTGATGGACTCTCTTGCACCCTGACCCCACATTTTCAAGGTCACCTTGTTACATGCAGATACAAGTAGGAGGGTCATACAGAAATGATTGAGGCTGCTTTTACACTCGAAGTGTGTGTTGCAGTGCGATCCGCCGCATCACACCACGACGCACAAAATCACAAACATATGACCCTGCGCAGGACTGCGCTGACAGGCTCATATGCATAGCGCACACAGGGCTTGATTCACTAACCGCCGCTAAGCCGGTTAGTGTGCCCTAAGACTTAGTGTGCGCAAACCACGGCGTTAGGTGGTTTGTGCCCACACATTGGATACAGCCCCGCTCACTGCGCGCACAGCACTGGTGCGCCTATATTAATGCGCAGTGCGACGATATCATCGCACCCGCTGCCTCTTGATAACAGCGCATCGGGTGCCCCCGAAGCGGCAAATTAATGCGTCATTTCAGGGGCACCCGATGCGTCGTTATCGTTGCAGGTGCGACGTTTAAGGGCCAGCGGATGCGACATTACCGTCGCACCACGCACAAATATAGGCGCCCCTGCGCTGTGCGCGTAGTGAGCGGGGATGCGCGCAAAGTAGCTTTGCGCACAAAGGGGGAAAAAAGGCTTTTCACACCGGCGCTAACACTTAGTGCCGGTTAGTGAATCAAGTCCACTGCATGCTATATGGTTGAAGAGAGGAGCGAAGAGGAACTGTTGCTAGCTCCGCTGACAGGTACACACATGCACAATTATTTTGTCCTTTAAATTTGATACGACTAAATGTATACACAGACAGTACCCCTACTTACAAATTACTCGAGTTACACTGTTTTGTTTTCTTTTTTGTTAAATGTTACAGTATCATATAAACTGTTATAAATAGTTTAAATCATTTTAAAAGCACATTGAAAACAACAACACAAACAGTTTATACTAACAATAAATGTCCAAATCCAGAATTGTTCAAACACACACACACACACACACACACGCGCGCGCACACATACGCACACACACACACACACACACACACGCGCGCGCGCACATACACACACACACACACTTATTTTGGCCAGTAAATATGATACAACTTATGATACAACTTATACAAGTATATACTCATATTTATATCCGTATGTTTTGTGTCAAAATACATCTGACAGGCTGAGTTCACCAATAACATTCATATATACAATAGAGTCCTGGTTACCCAAAACTCAACTAACTAGCAGTTTCAACCGATCAGTACAAATCTCAGGCAGTACTCACTTCACTTCTTAGGCCAGAAACCCACTGGGGTGATTTCTAAGCACTAGTGATGTGAAAAAGCTCTTGCTAATGCAATGCTATGGGGGATTTTTATAAAATCGCATCGCTCAAGTGAGATCACAACCAGAGCATTACATTAGCAAGAGCTTTTCAAATCACAAAGTGCCCAGAAAATCACTCCTAGTGGGTTTCTGGCCTTAGGCTGTTTATGGGCTCTGTTGTGCTTAAAGGAAACCTGAGATTAGTTAATAGGCTTACCTGGGGCTTCCTGCAGCCCCATGAGGTGCGTGTGGTCTCTTATGCTGGGCATACATGGGTCGTTTGTCCCTTATTAATCGAGCCGCTGATGGCTCGATTGATAATATCCGACAGGTCCGATGACCTGCCGGATAGATTCCCCACTCGATCCCCGCGGGCGGACAATAGCGGGGAATCGAGCGGAAGATAAGGAGCGCCTGCGGGGACAAGCGGGAATCGATACGGACAGCGGCGGGGACGAGCGGCAACGCGGCGGGAGTTGATCCGGCGGCTAATCGAGCCGCCAGGTCAACCCATATATGCACAGCATAACTGTCCTCTCTGGCCAGTCCATTCTGCCGCTATTCCACCCGGTAATCCAGTCTGCCGCGCTCTTCAGAGCATGCACAGCTCGGTTGCGTGCCCCCTGTCATGCTTTGTTGCCCAGGAGCGTTCTGCACCTGTGCGGGAGCGCGACAGGGGCGCACGCATTGCCGAGCACGACTGGCTGCGACTGGCATGATTACCGTGTAAGATAGCGGCAGAGAGGCAAGGCCAGAGAGGCCAGAGAGGACGGTAAGAGACCCCACTCACCTCATGGGGGTGGAGGAAGCCCCAGGTAAGTATAAATACAACCTATTAACTAATCTCAGGTACGCTTTAAAGACTGGGTTCCACATCTCCTTCAAGGCTAATATACTTTTTTATTACTGTATTTTAACATGTAATACAGAGTTCATGGTATGTACAGTATATAGAGTGGGGTATAGTGCTGTATTAGCTGGGCCTATTTTTAACACGGAGTCTCAAGCAACCAAAAAGCATACTTATCCAGCATCAGCCAATCCCAATAGACTCTACTGTATTGGTAAGTGACAGGAAGGGGAGAAAAAAGATACACTGGACCACTGGATGATGGAGGTCACTAACCCGCTGAGGAGAACCTGACATGGACATGAATAGTAAGAGTCACAGGGCCAGATTTATCAAGAGTGCCTGAGACAAAATATTAGTAGGTTTTTAGAAATCCATGCAGAAATCATTAGATAGTGCAGATTCCTTCTAAAACTGTTGTAAAATAGGAGGAGCTAGGAAGGTCTCTCAGACAGTGCAGTGTGTGAGAGAGATTGCTGTTGCTGAGGTAACCAACACACCTGCTGTATTGATAGCAGCAGGCTCTGAGGAGGAATTCAGCAAGGGGAGGAGCACATCACAAATCATGTCTAGCCTGCAGCTACATTTGGAGAACTGCTATCAAGCACTTCTTAATCTGCGCCAGTTTAGGGATGGATTTGCATTTCTCTTAACTGTAGTGCAGCTCTAGAAATTCATGCTAAACTGCCACTATTACCTAGGATGTAAGAAGGTTCTTATTATCATGCAGAACTGTTCTGCCTGCTGGTTAGAACAGATTAAGAAGAAAAAACTGTTGGTAATGCGTTGATAAATCTCCCCCACAAACTCTTTTTTTTATAGATATCAGCTTTGAGAAGCAGTAGAGGATAGAGAGGCCTGGTGTGCTACAGTCCATGGGCGAGCAAAGAGTCAGACATGACTGAATAGCGACTGAACAACAATATATATCCCCATTGTTAGGAATATATCTGCTCATTATGGCTAGCAGCTGAATTTTCTGTGCCCCATAATAAAGGACGCAGCAGTGTGACCTCAGCCTGACTAATCTGTCTCTTCAAATAAAAAAGACACAGGTAGCCATGTCTGAAAACATCACGACTTTTGTGTTAACCATGGCACCATTCTGGCAACAGTAACACGGCCCATTCATAGCAGGAAATGAAGCGTTAAAACGGCTTCACAACATTTCCCACCAAAGACGAAAGCCATTCGAGCATGCAGCAATTGATCTGCTCAGCTGCAAGTCACCCTTCCAAGTGGAAGTCTGGAAGGTTTGCTCAGTGGCCGTTTTTTCAGCCGCGGTGCAGGCTTCGGCAAGCTCTGCTGGCACCGGGGGCTCCATCACACTTGCTGCTAATTTCTACCTAGCTGCAGCTCCTTCATTAAGTCTGGAAAAACAAGTTTTGAATAGGACCCAGACTGTTGTTATGATAGAGAGTGTGGCCAAGAATGTGCAGACGGATCCACGGGATAGCGAAGTGCATGAACCTCACCTCATTAAATGTGCAGACTAACTTATCATTCACCACAGCTGCAGAATACACAGCGCACTCAACCATGTAATATAAGTTCATAACCATTTCCATGCCGGGGACGGGGGAAACAATGCTGCCTTATTGTAGCCTGAAATATTGATAGCGGGCTGCTGTGTGGAATGCTCTCTTCAGAGGGGAAGTTTTTTTCTCTTCAGCTTTTTCATTATATTTTACTGTATGTGCTTTCCATTTAGAGCAGGGGTGTCAAACCAAATACAAAGTGGGCCGAAATTGAACACCGGGACCAAGTCGTGGGTCAGTCTCAATGTCTAGTGCAGTGGTCCTCAAACTAAAGCCCTCGGGCCGAATGTGGACCCCTGAGGCTTTTTTACCGGCCCCTATACACAAAATGTATTACTTATAAATGCGGTCAGCTATATCTTTAAATATTGGTGGTCCACAAATAGATTAGCAGTGCTGGCACCACCCATCCACATGGAAGCCAGAAAGCAGTCATCCGCTGATTTCCAATCAAATTCCACATCAGGTGACACTGCTGTCCTATTGGACTTCAAGTTGTCACCTGTGTATGCTTCACTTTCTGGCTCGCAAATACATCATTTTATGTATACTCCGCCCCCCCAGCAGTCTGAAGTATGTTGACCCGGCCCTCGACCCAAAACATTTTGATCCCCTCTAGGCGTCTTTTCTCTAGACTAAATAAACGCAGTTTATCTAACCTTTCTTGATAAGTGAGACCTTCCATCTCACGTAACAATTTTGTTGCTCGTCTCTGCACCTGCTCTAAAACTGCAATACCTTTCCTGCAATGTGGTGCCCAGACCTGAATTCCATATTCCAGATGTGGCCTTACTAGAGAGTTAAACAGGGGCACAGGCCATGGTTTACCTGCTCGAGCTCTAAACAAAGCCAAATATACAGCAAATGATTGCCCACAGCCATAACAAATTAAAAGCAGGTGGGTTTGGTTTGGTAGTCACACAACAGCAGATTAGTCCTGCTGATCCTTTGCCTGTAATACGCCCTGAACAAGCATGCAGATCAGGTGCTCTGACTGAAGTCTTACTGGATAAGCTTCATGCTTGTTTTAGGTGTGTGGTTCAGACGCTACTGGTATTTTAAGGTAATAAGTAAATAAATATGGCAGCCACAATACGTCTCTAACTTCAGGCACCCTTTAAGGAAAAATGGGAGGATTTAATTAAAGCGCACCTGAACTGAAAATAAACTCATGCGATTAACACTTGTATCTGTAGTTGTACTCTACTGTAATCTATATATAAAAATATAGGATTTTTATCCTCAGCTGAATGATGACAGTTCTAGATGTTTTACAACTGCATCTTGAACTAATGACCTTTTATCTGTTCCCTGCACTCAGAATTGTCTCTCTGCCCTGCTAGAGTTCTATAGCCTGTAATTAGTTATCAGAGAGTACAGCTACAGTTCAACTGAAGTCCTACTGGGTGAAACTGTCCTTTGGAGCCCTGGAATTTTAACCCTTACACACACCTGAGGAAGGGCTCAAAACATGTTGTGCATGTAATCCTGTACTTTTTGCTTAAAGTAAATCCGAGGTGAGAGTGACATGGAGGCTGCCATGAAAAAAAATAAAATAAAAAATAGGAACATTTATTATAAAAAATATATATAAATATTTGCAAAAAAATAAATAAAGACTTTGGGCTTGATTCACAAAGCGGTGCAAACTGTTTAGCACGGGTGTGCTAAACAGTTAGCACGTGAAGTGCCAGTGCCGTTCGCGGACTTTGCGCACGCAAAGTGCCACAATTTGCGCGATAGCGGACTTTTGCGCGCGCAATTTGCCACAATTCACAGAAAATTGCGCACGCCCAAGTCCGCGACCGCGCGAATCGCGGCACTTTGCGCGTGCAAAAGTCCGCGAACGGCACTTTATGTGCTAACTGTTTAGCACACCCGTGCTAAACAGTTTGCACCGCTTTGTGAATTAAGCCCTTTGGGAGCAATCACAGCCCACAACAGAAAGCTCTGTTGGTGGGCAGAAAAGGGGGGTATCACTTGTGTGCTGAATTGTACGGCCCTGCAGCGAGGCCTTACAGCTGCAGCGGCCTATTTTGTAAAAAATGACCTGTTCATTTTTTTTACAAAATGAGGGGGGGGGGGGGGGTGTTAAGTCCTCAAGAGGTTAAGGGGGGATGTTATAGCAGCCCTGAAGTGAAAAAAAATGTATGATATAATGAATTGTATGTCTAGTACAGATAATGAATAGAACATTAGTAGCAAAGAAAAGAGTCATTTTTTTTAAAATTTAGTTATATAGCTTTTTTTATAACACTGCATCATTCTGTCACAGTTGCATTTTTAAATCCACACTCTGTCTTTAAAGCTATAAAACAAAACAGAAACAATAACCCTTTAAACGTTCCTGCAGTAAAACCTTATCTAAAGCTGTCAATCAACAAAGTTGGGTTGAGAAGCTCAGAGAAGCTCTTTTGCATAGATAACAACTGAAGTTATTTAACTCTTCCTGTACTGTAAAAAAAAACATGAGACACTTTTCTTTGTTACTGACATTCTATTTCTGAGCTGTGCTACGTAAATTGCCTTTGTAAAATAGCACAATATCGCTAAATGTTACCGGTATTCTACTATGGGCTATTTCTCAGTGGCATCATTTTCCTGGTGCCTTTATTTCGCGTATGCCTTGAGACAAACGCTTCCATACCAGGGGTATCTGGCACGCACAGTGGTACAGTGGACATGAGTGGTTTGTAGCAAAATCATTTTGAGAAATACTTTACACTATATGATTGTAAGTCTAAAATGGAAGGAAAAAGGAACTCTATATAGGAGAATTATAAAAAAGTAAGAGAACAATGCAGCGCGTTTCACCACAACTTATGACTTTGTGAAAACCATAAACGTTTTTTACTATTCACAATAAACGATTAAAATACGTTTTAAGCGAGAATTCCAGGAACTGGGTAATGAAAGAGTGTAAGAAGTAATTATGGGTGTTGAAAGAATAAATGGAATAACTTCTATAGTTCAGCAATAAAAACTCACTAAAGTACCTTAGAAAAGGTTTCATTATAGCCGTTCACACACAGCTGCTGGGGCTGAGTGGCTATATGAAGCCCGCAGTAGTAGGCGGGTCTAAGGCACCGTCATGCAAGTCAGCAACCTTAATTCATTTCTCCGCCCACACTAGTTATCATGCACAGGAGCTTAATATTTATGAGAGAAGCTTGGTCCCGCCCCCTGGTCAGTGACTCACTCTCAGATTCTAAGCAGCAATACCTACTTGCACTTCTAAGCACTGAATCTTAAAAAGAAGCTTTAACCAAGGATTGAACTTCATCCCAATCAGTAGCTGATACCCCCTTTTCCACGAGAAATTTTTACCTTTTCTCGAATAGATCATCAGGGACTTCTGTATGGCTAATATTATAGTAAATCCAATAAAAAAAAACGCATATAGACTTCTTAAGGAACAATTAAGTTTATTGTCCCAATGTACACATATACAATTATGATTCGTGCAGACGATCGTTTGGCCAGTCTGCCCAAGTGCAGTGCGCTCTTGCTGGCAGAGAATAGTATTGCGCAGGCAGAGTACTATTCTCCGACAGAGGGAGCGATCCGTGCGGATGGGGCTGGAGGAAACCCAAGGTAAAACTTAGCAGTAGGAGAACTTATACTGGTAAAACATATACTGCCTCATTTCTGGTACACTTTGGGGTTGATTCACTATAACAAATATTGTGCCTTATCAGAGTTAACACACCTTATCAGAGTAGCATATTGAGCGCTACAAACTTATACCTGCTAATTGGCAATGCATACGATCTTAGCGCTCTCTATGCTACTCGGATAAGGTGTGCTAACTCTGATAAGGCATGTTAACTCTAATAAGGCATGCTATTTGTTATAGTGAATCAACCCTGTTAAGTCTTACTTGTAGGTCTGCAGAAAAACGTGTTTTGTAAATATATATCTACTATGAGTTGTTACACTGTACATGCATCCTTTTTGTATTGCTTATTTTGTGCTATTTGCTTTTTACTACTGTATGCTTTGTGACCACTGCAGCAGCTGTACAAAGTATGAAAAACAGACTTCGGCATTACTTCTGAATCTTTCAGGGGTCTCGTGAATGGACGTGTGGCGGGGGGCCTGTTCTTTACTTGAATATTTTTGCACTAAAAGATGTCCCAATTTTCCATTTCAAAAAGGAAGGAAGGAATGTATTAACTCACAGCGCTGTAAATCTGGTGCCGTGTGTCAGCTTTGAAATACCTGATCAGAACACTGAGCATGCTCTAGCGGTTTGAGATAAAATACAAAGTACATTTTATGCCATATTTGGCAAGCTGAGGATTTTGTACCTCGCAGATCCGATTTATTTTACAGTTTAAAGGAAAGTTTTAAAAAGTGATAATTTCTCCACCTAACTGAATAGATGAACATAAAAGTATTTGCTCACTTACCAGTGAGGGCCACATTAGCTGGCTGTGCCTGGGCAGCCCTATTCACAACCAGCGGCTGCCCTTTCTACAGAGCTAAACTTACGTCCTTTGTTGAGTCAATCTGTTGAATAAGGAGGCTTGCCTAAAGCAGAGCTATTATAAGAATCAATAGGGCACACGTTGGTATCACTGAATAGCATTAAAGAATTAAAATCTAGTATAACATGATAAAAAGTTGTTCCCCAACTTCATATAATTACATATATCCGGTTCAGCACCGCAGTCCGAAAATCTCATGCATCCGAGCAACGTTCACCTCCCATTCATTCGCCTATAACTTTATTGCTACTTATCACAATTAATTGATCTAGATCTTGTTTTTTCCGCCACTAATTAGGCTTTCTTTGGGTGCTACATTTTGCTAAGAATTATTTTTTTCTAAATCCATTTTAACAGGAAGATTAAGAAAGAAATGAAAAAAATTCATTATTTCTCAGTTTTAGGCCATTATAGTTTGAAATTAATATACGCTACCGTAAATAAAACTCATGTATTTTATATGCCCATCTGTCCCGGTTATTACACCGTTTAAACGATGTCCCTATCACAATTTATGGTGCCGATATTTCATTTAGAAATAAAGGTGCATTTTTTCAATTTGCGTCCATCACTATTTATAAGCTTATAATTTTAAATAATATAATAACATACTCTCTTGACGTGCATATTTAAAAAGTTCAGACCCTTGGGTAACTATTTATGTTGTTTTTGTTTGTTTTTTATTGTATTTTTTTTTACTTTTTTTTTAATAAAAAATGTATGTGGGTAATTTTTGGTGTGGGAGGGAAACTGTTTGTTTTACATGTAAAATAATAGTTTTCTTTAATTAAAAATGTATGTGGGTGCAGTTTACTATTTGGCCACAAGATGGCCACAGTGAAAAAATTCCTAGATGCGAACGATTTCGCATCTAGGAACTAAAGATCAGAGGAGTTGTTTCCTGGGGGCAGAAATACCGCGCTCTCTGGAGAGAAAGCGTCGGTATTTCTGCGGGGAGGTTAGATCGGTGAATGGGAATTATATACCCATTCACTGATCGGGGGGCTAGCGGGGGGCGGCGGGCGCGCCCGATCGCGCGCACCACGCAGGGGAAGATGCAGTGCCTATCTGGACGAGAAAGCTCGTCCAGATAGGCCGAACTGGATATAGTTACCCTACCTGCTTCTGTCTCAAAGTAATGTCACCAAAGTAAAATATTAAAATTGCCCACTCACGCCTTCAAGGTCACAGCACAGCTAGTACTGGAAGCAGCCATCTTTCATGGCTATGTCATATCCAGGTTCAGTGAAATTGTCAAGAAGCATGGGGCTCCCCATGGTGGGTGGTGGACCAATGAGAATCTTCACTGGGGGAGGGAGGATCCTCATTGGTCTGTTGCAATCCAATGGGGTGCCCCATATGCTTCTGCCAGGCTCTGATCTGTATACAGGGTTTTTCCCATTAAAGTGGACCCAAGCGGCTGTGCCAGTGGTGGAACCAGGGGCATATCTGGGTATTATACCGCGTCTCAATTAAATAGTCACATGATTCCATATAAAAGAATCAAACATTTCCATGCCCCCAGATGAAAAAATCAAGTAGTCACATGCCCCCCCTCCCCCCCCAGTAAAAATATTAAGTAGCTACAAGCATCCAGATAAAATAATTAGGTAGTCAGGTGCCTCATGATAAGCAAATTAAATAGCCAGGTGTGTCGAGATAGAATAATTTAATAGCCAAGTACGCCCTATATACATAAATTCAGTAGCCATGTTCCCCAGATAACAAAATTAATCTGATCTGAGGTCTGAGTGACGGGAGGCACAGGGGCAAGCATGGCGACGAGCACAGGGGCAGGTATGACGGTGCAGTACAACACAGCATTGGCGCCCATGGTTCTATGGCGCCCATTGCACAATCCATGCCTGTACCCCTCTAGATACGCTACTGGGTGGATCAGAGTGGATGACGGCAGGTGAACCGATTGGCAAGCGACGCAAACGTACCCAATGCACAGTTGCATCTGCTGAGAGCATTGTGCACCCGGGGCTGGGCTGGAAAGATTCCGAGGCACCTCAGCTTGCTGATCTCAGAACAATGAAGAATTTCTATGCCCAGTATTATTTTGGTAATATTACCGGTTTCACTTGCTCAAAAAAATCTGTGATGTATATGAATTTCATGGATATTCAAAAAGCGCCAAAGTAAATACCTGACTATGAAAACTAGATGAAAATGTCACTGCAATTATATATGTGTCACTGAGTTGACTCACGTCAAGCCCGTTGTAATAACAGGCGCTGAGAACATTCATTGACTTAACACCTTGTCTACACTTATAACATTTCTTTAATATGTTAATTTCGAGCTTAACACACATTTCCAGAGAATCATTCAATCAGCGGGACGCACCTATTGCCCGCCACGCGGTATTTTCTGCTCGCAGAGCTTCATTAGCGAGCCGCTGGCTCGTACATTACCCAGGCGCTGGCACACGCAAGACTGTGAGGGATCAGGATGGACGCGGCGTAAAGATCTTCAAATATTCATGCCAGGAAGAGGTTTTGTGCGGCTTTCTCTGACTGAACAACATCAGAAGACACTTTCAATAGCTAAAGCCGGATTGCAGTGACGGCTCCATGTCAGATACATATGTTCATAGCACAATCCCGCTTCTCTGCAGCAGCCTACTCCTTCTGTCACCGTTTAAGCAGAAAATGAAAGTTACAGAGGAGACAGTAAGATCTTTTAGCATGCCTCCCAACTTTTTGAGATAAGAAAGAGGGACACGTTAAGGCAAATCTGTAACAAAAAAAAAAACCCAAAACAGCTCCTGGGAGGTACTTACCTCGGGAGGGTGAAGCCTCTGGATCCTAGGGCGCCCACATCCTCTTCACCTTCCAGGAATCCAGCACTGCCCCCCCCCCCCCCCCCAGGGCAGGCACAGAAACGGCTTTCCGATCGGGCTCAGGTGATTGGGTCCAACCTCGATTGGGTCCGCTCTATTGTGCAGGCGCAGGCTACTCGCAGTAGATCAGACCTGATCAGGCTCAGCTATTTCCGCCTTAGCCCGTTCGGAAAGGCACTACTGTGCCTGGGCAGGATCGCGGTAGGTAAATATTGCAGGCGCTACTGAACCTGTGTCACAGCCGACATCCTTGTCGGCTGTATTTTCAGGGCGGACGATGCTGGATCCCTGAGGCCTAGGTTGCCCGTTGCCGCTCGCTTATCGGGGCACCTGGGATGCCTAGAAGAGGATTGACTGACAAGCCCTTGCGGCTTATCTTTGGAGGGGCCGTGCTTGCCAATGGGGGACCCGGAGGACACTGTGGGAGGCCTCATTAGGATCCAGAGACTTTTGCTCTTCTTAGGTAAGTATGTGATTGTGTACCCAAGCTTTGGCTTAGGTTCACTTTAAAGTATTGTCAGGAGCCTCTACGCTAGACACTTCCTGCAGCACTGATTTCCAGAGCTACAGGCAGCACTCTGCTGTGACAGCTTTGCCTAGCTTTGCTTTGTGGACCATCCAACCAGCACAATGAGGAGGAGCTAAGGAGCAGTGAGAGTTCCATTCACAGAACCTGCTATTAATGCAGTCTGTTTGGCTGGCTCTGGTCTCCTAAAAACATTTTTAAAACAGACTTTGTATCTGTATATGATTTGTTTGAGATCCAGGCCCCATTTCCGCTGAAGCAGATGGACACGCCACCCACCTAGCTTACTCACGCCCAAACCTCGCAGCCGTGCCAATGCACAGCAAAGAGAATGCGGACAGGGAGTCCGAACAATGCAGGCATAATTTTTTTCCACCACACATGAATCAGAAGCAGCCTGTTGTAATCAAGTCTTTCATCGGTGGCATATAGTGGTTGGATAGTGTACTAATGGTTGGATAGTGTACTGGTTAAGGGCACTGCTTTTGACATGGGAGACCAGGGTTTGAATCCTGGGTCAGTACCGATTCAGTAAGGAACGCAAGGCAAGACTTTCTAACACTACAAGGTGGCCTCTTGAGCGCATCCCAGTGGCTGCAGCTCTTGAGCGCTTTGAGTCCAACAGGAGAAAAGTGCTATACAAATGTTCAAATTATTATCACCAGTGGTCACACCAACCCAATCACTTTACAACCAAAATTTGGATGTAAAAAGTCTACTTATTCACATTTATTTATGGTAACAAGTTTTTCCACAGTTTCCCTCAAAGCAGATAAAAAAGTAATTACGGTTGAATGTCTAAATTGACCTTAAGCCTGGTACGAACAACCAATTTTGATGGACCAATAACAGGCCAAGTTTACCACTTTTATGTGGTATGAGAGCAGACCTACGCCCATCTGTTAACACTATTCAAAATCTGTTGGCCCTCATTATTATTATTTAGTATTTACACTCATTTAAAGAAACCAATTTAAATTGATTCGAGCAACATGAAGGGATGGACATGGTCAGAAACAATGCTTAGGTAGCCCGTGGCATTTAAACAATGTCCAATTGGCACTAAGGGGCCTACAGTGTGCCAAGAAAACATCCCCACACCATTACACCACCACCATCAAGAAGGCATGATTGATCCATGTTCTCATTCTGTTTACGCCAAATCTGACTCTATCGAGACTCATCAGACCAGGCAACTTTTTTCCAGTCTTCACCTGTCCAATATTGGTGAGCTTGTGCAAATTGTTGTAGCCTCTTTTTCCTATTTGTAGTGGAGAGGAGTGGTACCCGGTGGGGTCTTCTGCTGTCGTAGCCTATCCGCCCCAAGGTTGTGCGTGTTGTGGCTTCACAAATGCTTTGCTGCATACCTCAGTTGTAACGAGTGGTTATTTCAGTCAACATTGCTCTTCTATGAGCTTGAATCAGTCGTCCCATTCTCCTCTGACCTCTAGCATCAACAAGACATTTTTGCCCACAGGACTGCCACATGCTTTTTCCTTTTCACGCCATTCTTTGTAAACCCTAGAAATGGTTGTGCATGAAAATCCCAAATAGTGCCCTGGCTGGGATACGAACCAGGGACCCAGAGCTGGAAGGTGAGAGTGCTAAGCACTACACCACCGTGCTGCCCGTGCCACATGTACAGCAGCCCCTGACCCCCATCGGCTGCTCGGAGAGCCATCAGCCTGGCAGATCGCTCTGGCCAAGCGCTGAACGAAAGCATTGTTCTCCTCACTCACTCAGCTCCTGCATGACATCACTGTTGCGCAGCTCCATCAGCCCCCCTGCGTAACAACAGAATACATCGCTAGCCTGTACATCCACGCCCAAAAGGATGGGGTCCTAATCCCCACAGGGCAACATGCCTGAAGGCCTGTACCCAAAACACAATTTTTTTTCCATGAGTGATCATTTCCATGATCTCGCAACACGGGTACAGGCGTGTGATCAGGTAAACGACATTTAGCAACATGCCGCGATAACGACCATCACAGCAGATCGGATCTTTAAGATCCCTGACAACTCCACGTTGCTGGATTCATCTTTCTCTGTCAGTATTTGGCTTTGTACAAAGACTTGCCGAAGATGGCAGCGCTAAATAAATACTGGATAATAATAATGTAAATACTGCAGTTAACAACATTTGTTCTATCCACGTCGCCTAATTTAGCTGTTCTGTCCCTGGGCCTAAATCTTATTGACGCCTCTGCTAGACTTCCCATTTGTCACTTAGTTCTTGCCAGTGATGGCTAACCTTGGCACTCCAGCTGAGACAAAACTACAAATCCCATCATGCCTCTGCCTCCCCGAGTTATGCTTAGAGCTGTCAGAATATTGCAATGCCTCACAGGACTTATAGTTCCACCACAGCTGGAGTGCCAAGGTTAGCCATCACTGGTCTATGACCACTGCTCCAGTCACTCAAAGTCACTGTTGGGATTGGTGGACCCTCAGCCAGCCAAGTATTGAAGGTAATGGTTGGGGGTTTCCTGAGTGCCTCCAGTATGAGCAGGAGATGTAATAATCAATAGTAAAAATGTATGATGGTTTCAGCTTTTTCTCTTACTAGGAATTTGTTACACTATTTGGTATACCTTTTATGGGATTATCGTATTGTATGTCTATACAGTACCCATCATTTTGTATACTGTTTTTCATGCTTGTATCATAACTTACAATAAAAAGTATTATTGGTAAAAAAACAAGATTTGTTCTAGACACCAAGACACAAATTTTAAGATTTCCACACGACATTCGCCCAGATATGATTAGTTCAACTTAAAGAGAACCTGTACTGAGTAAAATTATTTAAAATAAACACATGAGGTAACTTCAAATGAACATTACATAGTTACCTTGCCATCAGTTCCTCTCAGAAGCTCACTGTAATGATCGCTGCTGCAGCAGCTATTGCTGGAAGTAGTGCTGCAGCTCAGGCAGTTCTGATGTCTTTCCATGCAAGCTGCATAGGTTTGTCTGTCTTTCCCTGCTGTCAGCTTGTGACTGATTATCATTCACCTGTGTGGGAATCTGCATGTCTGCTCCCATTGGATGACCTCAGTATAAAGATCTGCTTCCTGCAGGGTTTCCTTGGGTTTTCATAGCTTCAGCTTAAGCCTGTCTTGCTGTCGCTTTAGCCCCCGATCGTGTTTCTTGTTAAAGATACTTTGCTGGTTTTGCATCATATATTGGTTCATTGCCAATATATATGCATACCAGCACGTTTATTATTTTCCTTGTATTTGTGTTACGTGATACATCAGTGTCGCTGATGTATACGTACACGAACTGTTTATATCCTGTGTGCAGTTAGTCAGCTTTCCAGCACGTTTTGGTAGGTTGCGCGTACCGTGACCACCCGTGCTGAGGTAGTTACCCTGCTCCTGGTTCTGTTTGTGGATTGCGTTCATCTCTGCGAAGAGATAACGAATCCTTCTGAATCCTGTCCTGTTACCGTTTGTGGATTGCGTTCATCTCTGCGAAGAGATAACGAATCCTTCTGAATCCTGTTCTGTTACTGTTTGTGGATTGCGTTCATCTCTGCGAAGAGATAGCGAATCCTTCTGAGTCCTGTTCCCTGTGTTACTCCATTCCTAGTCAGCGTTCCTGCTTATGTCATATATCGGTTCATTGCCGATATATACATATGTTAGTCAGACGTAACAAATAGTTTCATTGATAGCTGTAATTGTAATACGCTAGGAAAACATACTTATTGTATATTTATCTGTGTTACGTTCTTCTATCTCAATCCTGCTATTTTCTGACTATCCTGTCCTGTCTTTGTGAGGCACGCCATCGCCGCATCGCATTGGCTGCCTCATTCCAGTCTGTCTGGTTTTGGATGCTTGCTGTCGCTAAGTAGCCGCTAGCTAGCAAGCGTTCATTCTGACTACCTGTCCTGATCTCCTCAGTTCTGGTTTGTGCGCTCAGCGCTACTTTGCGCTGAGACGTTATAACGAAAGCATTGTTTGTGGCTGTCAGATCTGCACCGGCTCTGTGCGCCACAATCTCCTATTGGAGTCAGTCCTCCCCTCCACTATACTAGGGATAGCCTGTTTCCTGGTGCTAGTGTGTGTACCTCCTCCACGCCAGCTCATGCGTTGCATGCTGACTGTGGAGAATACACCGCCAAGCCTTACATTATGAAAACCCCATTACCAATCCCCATTGTGGGGGGGATTCCCAGAAAGTATGACACTGTTAATTATGGTTCCTGTTCCTTTAAGAAATTTGAAGAACTTAGCTCTGAAACAGAAAATGAGTTTTTCTCTGAATGTGCCAGGTTCCTGACCAATCCTGATCTCCAAGCGACTCCTGTTTCAACCTGGGCACTCCAACTAAGTTATATTTTGTTTAAAGGGGAATTATTCCAGTGGGCATTTGATGTTCTCAATCATTCCGATTTGAAAGAGAGACCACTGGAATTTCTAGCGTTTGTGATCCATAACTGGTTGCGCATAGATCCATTGCCTTTTCCTCTTAATGAACTCCTGGCAGCAGGCCAATCAGCTGCTCCTTCAATTGCTTGCAAGAATGAGCAGCAAGCAGAAAGTGTTACTGATAATTTTCCTGCAGCTTTGAATAAATCACCAAAAACCGCAAGGTCAAAGGCAAAACGCAAACGTTCTAAGAAACGTGTCCAATCTGCAGAATCGTTATCCTTAGCGACTGAGACCTATAATGAGATTCTGCCATTAACAGATAATGAAATGCAATTGTCTTTCAGGGGAGTTAAATGGACTTATGAAACTACTAATGAACTTTCCTCCCTGGCTAGGGAAAATAAAGATTTTTGTTTAAAAGAATTATCTGAGTATGATTATGAGGAGATATTACAGAGTATTGAACAAATCAACTTATTTGTAAAGCAAGGAAAGTTTGCATACACTACAGTTCAACACTTGCTACAGGTATTGGAAATTCTTAAGAATAAGGAATCTGCCAATCACCTGCTAATTAACCCTATACATGTGCCTGCCACAATCATATCTGCAAACCATGATCTGCCTGTTAAGTATGCATGGGATCCTCCATTCGAGAGGGGAGAGATGGAAGCCCTGGTCTGTGAATGGAAGAATGATTCAAGTTCATTTTGTCAATTTTACAGTGCAAAAAGTGAAATGGTATTGAACGCATGCATTAAGTCAGCCTATAACCTAATAGAGGCTGGTGTGTGTAGGTATGACCGTGTGGCTCCCTTGATTGATGTGTGGGAACTGATTTTGGATGATTTTTATGTGACTCCGAATTCGCAAATTTGGCGTTCTGACCCGCCTGCTTCAGCACCTTTGGCTGATTCAGCAGGTGATTCGGAGCTCTTTTTGTGTGAAATTGAAGTTCCTGCAATTCCACCCTGTACCAGGGATAACTCAGTGTTACTTCCCAGTAAAACAGAAGCCACTGATACATTCTTAACCTTGCCCTGCGCAAATTTCTCAGCAGAGAATCCAGAGGTCCTGCTGACTTCCGAGTCCAGTCTAGCCAGTACTCATGACTCTTTGTTTAGTGAAACAGACACCAGAAAAATCTTGCCTGTCTCTGCAAACACTTCTGCAGAAATTACCTGTGTTAATAAAGTTCAACTCCTGTCTGATCCAGCAGATGCCAGTAGGTGCACTGCATCAGTTTCCGAGTCCCAGCAATCCTGTCTAGTAAACTCAGAACCCCAGCATCTGAATTTTCCAATTTTACAAATGAATGGTGATTCAGATGCGCAAACATTGTGTCTTGATCTTCCTGTTTCTACACCTCGCTCTAGTTTCGTGAATAGCTCAGAGCATCTGCTATGTGAACCTGAAATCGCAGAATTATTACCTTGTTCAGAAAATTTTCCAATAAATTTGCCCTGTACCATGAATTGTGCAGTAGATCTCTCCAATGAAACTCAGGTCACAGAATCATTATGCTGTCCAGCAGGTGCTTCCATGGTTTTGCCCTGCAATGTGGACTGTTCAGTGATCCTGTCCAGTGAAGCTGTGGTCGCAGAGTCTTATGCTTCACCCAGTACTTTGGATACTTTAAACCCTCTAGCAGAGGAGGCTGAAGCACTGCTTACCTCAGTTGGTGTTGCAGTAATATTCACTTGTTTAGCAGCTGTTTTGGAATTACAGTCTGCTCTAATAAAACTTGGTGAATTTCTGCCCAGCAAAGCAGAAGCCATTGAAATATTGTCCTCGTCAGCAATTGTGTTAGATACCTTGCCCTGTACACAGTCTGATTTAACCAATGTTGAGTCCCTCTCCAGTGTTGTAACAGCCGAGGAACTCCAGCCCTGTCCTCTGAATGTTTCAGAAGTCTTGCCCTGTAACATGGATAATTCTTATTCTCTGGTCAAAATAATAGAAATCTCAGAATTTCAGTCCGGTCTGATGTGTGTTCCTGAAACCCAGCCCTGTATCCTGAAAGATTCTGGTTCTCTGGCCGCTGTGGCAGAGGTTCCAGAGTCCCCTTCCTGTCCAGGGAATTCCTCAGTTTTGCCTAGTCCAGTGGGGGCTGCTGCAATGCTGACTTGTTCTGCAGCGCCTCATGAGCTCCAATCCAGTGTATTAGATGAATCTCTGTCCAGTCCAGAGGTAGTTGTGGAGTCCCTATCTGGTTCAGTGCATACATCAGAAGATTTGTCCTGTCTTGTTAGTGCCCCTGAATCTGATTTGTTACTGACTTTGCTGGAATCAGCGACATCTAAGTCTGATCCTGCATTCTCGTGTAAAAATCCAGTAGTTGCGAAGTCTAGTCATGATGATTTTTTTTTTGGCCAGTCCTGGTTTTGGTCCTGTCTTGGCTGACCCTGAGGCTCACAGTTCCTTGACATGCCCAGAGGTTTCTCTTGTGCCAGTGTGCCCAGATGTTCTTTGTGTGCCAGAATGCCCAAGTGTGTTTAAGGTGTTAGCGTGCTCTGATGCTTCCTTAGTGGGAACATGTTCTGATGTTGCCAGTCTGCCTGCATGCCCAGAGATGGTTCTGGTCCCTGAAAGCCCTGATATTGATGTTTGTCCTTGTGGCCCTGACTCGGGAATTGCCCTAGGTTCCATAGGGGTTCTTGATAGTTCTCCATGTGAGCCTAAGGGGCATTCTGACCTATGGGGATCTCTTTGGAGCTTCAAGGTGTTCTGGGAGGTCTCTGAGAAAACTTGTCCTGGTGCCTTGGACTGGTTCAACAGTGGGTTTTGTCTTGGTAAAGACAGTACCGGTGGGCATTGCAAAGGCTTTGGCGTTTCTGAACTGTTCCTGGAAGGCGGTGGGTATCGCTCAGGGAGTTTCGGAGGGCTTTCTTCTGGAAATCATGGTTCTGATGGGTGTCACACTGGGGCTTGTAGTACTGATGGGCATGGTTCTGTAGGTTCTGGTTCTGATGGGTCCAGTCTTGTGGGGACTGATTCTGGGGTTCGGTCTTGCCGGGCTGTCCCGGTCATCATGAATTATCAGTCGGACTGTTTTGTTGGAAATTTCAGTTTTGAAAAGCGTCTGGAATCCGCTTTTAAAGGCGGGGGTACTGTAATGATCGCTGCTGCAGCAGCTATTGCTGGAAGTAGTGCTGCAGCTCAGGCAGTTCTGATGTCTTTCCATGCAAGCTGCATAGGTTTGTCTGTCTTTCCCTGCTGTCAGCTTGTGACTGATTATCATTCACCTGTGTGGGAATCTGCATGTCTGCTCCCATTGGATGACCTCAGTATAAAGATCTGCTTCCTGCAGGGTTTCCTTGGGTTTTCATAGCTTCAGCTTAAGCCTGTCTTGCTGTCGCTTTAGCCCCCGATCGTGTTTCTTGTTAAAGATACTTTGCTGGTTTTGCATCATATATTGGTTCATTGCCAATATATATGCATACCAGCACGTTTATTATTTTCCTTGTATTTGTGTTACGTGATACATCAGTGTCGCTGATGTATACGTACACGAACTGTTTATATCCTGTGTGCAGTTAGTCAGCTTTCCAGCACGTTTTGGTAGGTTGCGCGTACCGTGACCACCCGTGCTGAGGTAGTTACCCTGCTCCTGGTTCTGTTTGTGGATTGCGTTCATCTCTGCGAAGAGATAACGAATCCTTCTGAATCCTGTCCTGTTACCGTTTGTGGATTGCGTTCATCTCTGCGAAGAGATAACGAATCCTTCTGAATCCTGTTCTGTTACTGTTTGTGGATTGCGTTCATCTCTGCGAAGAGATAGCGAATCCTTCTGAGTCCTGTTCCCTGTGTTACTCCATTCCTAGTCAGCGTTCCTGCTTATGTCATATATCGGTTCATTGCCGATATATACATATGTTAGTCAGACGTAACAAATAGTTTCATTGATAGCTGTAATTGTAATACGCTAGGAAAACATACTTATTGTATATTTATCTGTGTTACGTTCTTCTATCTCAATCCTGCTATTTTCTGACTATCCTGTCCTGTCTTTGTGAGGCACGCCATCGCCGCATCGCATTGGCTGCCTCATTCCAGTCTGTCTGGTTTTGGACGCTTGCTGTCGCTAAGTAGCCGCTAGCTAGAAAGCGTTCATTCTGACTACCTGTCCTGATCTCCTCAGTTCTGGTTTGTGCGCTCAGCGCTACTTTGCGCTGAGACGTTATAACGAAAGCATTGTTTGTGGCTGTCAGATCTGCACCGGCTCTGTGCGCCACAATCTCCTATTGGAGTCAGTCCTCCCCTCCACTATACTAGGGATAGCCTGTTTCCTGGTGCTAGTGTGTGTACCTCCTCCACGCCAGCTCATGCGTTGCATGCTGACTGTGGAGAATACACCGCCAAGCCTTACACTCACCATTTTCTTCTGACAATGATCCCTTCCAGTTCTGACAACATTTTGTCAGAACTGAAATATATCAGTTGCTGTCAGTTATATATCAGTTGCTGTCAGTTATAGCTGAGTGGACAACTGATGTGCCCGGTAATGTCCATGTTTCCCTATGGCTCAAGTGGGCAATGTTACAGTTTAACAGTGTGCTGACCAGGAAGCTGTTATGGGGTAATGGCCATTTTCAAAATGGAGGACAGAGAATTCCATTGATCACAGTGGACAAACAGGATGCAGGAGAGGAAAAATAGATTGAGGAGTAGACTACACAGGAGGTAAGTATGACCTGTGTATGTTTATTTTGTCTTTTAATTTTCAGTTCAGGTTTTCTTTAAGCCAGCATAACAATGTTGAATTCATTATTCTTTCTGTTTTGTTTGTTTTCAGCTTGTGTTAGCATCACTGCATTGGTCAGAGAAAACGCCCGTGGTCGGAATCCACTAGAAATACGTTTTTTTGCCATAAAATATCACTTGTAAGCCATACTGGGTTTCATTTTTTTTATTTTCAGTTCATTAATGGAGAGGATCATAGTTGAAATACACAATGCTGCAGGGAGGATTGCAGCGCTTATTGTCCTCCCGATAAATAACACACACACTTAACAGCATTATTAAAGATTACGGGAATAGGTTTAAGAGAATTATGTTCCTAGCAGCCACATGGAGGGCATATCTATAGCGTGAGGCAGGTTCATGGACTAAGCCTGCTAAGGCCTGATCATAAAAGTGTCCTTGATCCCAGATTCCTGCTGGTGCAGGGAATGACTACATAGCAATAAAGCTTTATGAAAAAGGTCAAAGGTCAGGTCACAGCTCTCAGCTAGCCCTGAAATCTGGAATCCAGACCATAAAGTGACATCAATCACACGCTAAAGGCAAAGCACGGTGTGACCAAGAGGGCGGCTGCCGTAAGTGGTCGTGATAAATAGATAAAAATGTATTTAAACAGCCATTAGACTCGGTAATTGCGTATGTTATGACAGCTGATAGGTTTATGCTTTCTTTTTGTAATGAGCCGCTCTTCGCACTGATATACGGGAACTGGAGCACAAGGCTAATCAACTCCAGAATCATGTGTAACCCTGACTGTTACCTTGTCACATACCAAACACCTAATTACGTTACACAGATTAGTGAAAAGGATAACAGGAGAACCCTGGGATTTATTATCAATGCTGAGCTGAACTAAAACTTCAAGCTCAAATCCAGACAAGAAGTTCATTTTATTCCAGCAGTGGAGCAACAGATAAACAGCAATGAGCAACGCCAGGCATAGAATATGCACAGTCCAGACTTCCCATTATATGGCAACTAATACAAGAAATAGTATTCATCTAGGCAACACATATTTCAAAATCAAACTACTACCTCAAAAAGAATATACAATAATCAAATTTTATTGAGGAATGTATCCCAAACAGACCAAAAAAACCATAAAATTACTGTATTTTTTGGACCATAAGACTCCCTTTTTCTCCCCCAAAATTGTGGGGGGGGGTTCCTGACTTGTGAAGCCTGCCAATGTTAACCTTCAACCCGCCGCAATGTCAGGGACTCCCTGTACTGTGCCCATGCAGAGGAGGACACAGGGGGACAAACGGGGGACACAAGGGGGCATAGAGGAGGACACAGGGAGACACAAGAGGTACAAGGGAGCATGCGGTACAAAGGGGGTATAATCCACAAGATGTCCCTTCACCATGGATGCACCAGGTTTAGTATATATTTTTTTCCCCTGGTTTTTCTCCTCTAAACCTAAGTGTGTCTTGTGGTCCTGAGCGTCTTATAGTCCAAAAAAATATGGTAATAAAACCCAATAAATGGGTAAGAGCTTCCAAAAAGCCAAAAATGTAAGCATACAATTTACATATCAAAAAGTACACATTAATCCAGGAGAGAGGATGGTTAACAATCCATATACATCACTTGTAGTCAGAATAGCAATTACCGCTGTAAGTATACAATATAGTCTGACACCACAATGTTTGAAGTAAAAAGCAATCAAAAAAACATGAATCAACGTATTCAAAATAAAGAAGAGCTTTCTTACCCAATCTTGCAATCACCTATATGAGAAGGATCAAAGGGGGATAGCGCTTCCCATATAGGTGATTGCAGGATTGGGTAACAAGAGAAACAAGCATGCAGCTAATCTTGTCAGATCTGATAATAATATCAGAAACACCTGATCTGCTGCATGCTTGTTCAGGGTCTATGGCTAAATTAGAGGCAGAGGAACAGGAGGACAGCCAGGCAACTGGACTTGCTAAAAAAAAAATGTCAGCCTCCATATCTCTCTTACTTTAGTTGCCCTTTAAGGTGGACATACACATATCATTTTTTCCATCTATGTCCCTGCGATTTTATCATTTGATCGAATCTACTAGAAATCAATGGGTCAATCCTGACTGACATATTTTTGCCAGAAATAAGTCGACTGAGTCGATGAAAAATATCTCTCAATCGGCAGTGGGTCAGGAGTGCGTCCCTAGCAGTGTTTGATTTCATGATAAGCGATGTAGCCGGCAAAGCTTACACTCACATGTCCGCCAACCCGTGTCTTCTCTACGTTAATAAGCGCTACGCTCCTCAATTATCACAGGTCATGCTAAAATCCAGGACATTTGAGGAGACCAGATATTTAGAGAAACCTTTCACTTATCAATCCAGGTTGGATTTCTGGAAAGGCCAAAAAGGCCCCAGGCCTTGGGCAGTTTCTGCCCTATATGAGTGACTGGGCATGGAGTGGAATGTGGACTGCAACATATGGGAGGAAAGCCACAAGAAACTTGGCCAAGGAGTGGATGGAAAAAAGGATGTGCAGGTCTTGAGCCTGACATCCTTCGGGAAGCTCTTTGGTCTCACTGTAGCTGTATATTGATCTGTAACCCCGCCCTTCGGGAGATGTTTAGCATAGGCCATTTATTATGCAGAATTCTCCTCCCAGAAAATCCTGGGAGACCTGGTGTTGTTTCTGTTGACTTTGGAACACACAACAAGAAAACATTCTTCAGAGTGATGCACCTTGCCACCAGTAAGATGTTGCCACCTGTGGTACATTTCAGAATGTATATCAGGAGAGAAAAGATTTCACACTGGGCAAATGCTAACTAAATAATTTATAAATGAGTGTTGTTAAAAATAAGCCATTAAAGCAGACCTGAACTCAGAACTTCCTCTTGGCTCTAAAACATAAGCAACAGCATAATAACCTTTAAAGAAAAAAAATGCATGCAATAAATCTGCAGTGTGTCTAATTTCTGCTTTCATGGAAGAAGGCATAGGGTTAACATCCTGTGTTTACAAATAAGCTGCTCTGCTGAGGCTGCCAAAATTCCTGAGCTGACACAGCTGAGATCAAATTACAGTGGTGATTAGTCACAGATAAGGGGGGATTAGGCAGGATAAACTCTCTAAATACATACAAGGTGCATTTCTCTATGCTTTCCTTTTGTCCTGTGAAAGAGTTCAGGTCCACTTTAAGACAAATGGGAGTATTTCAAGGCAAAAAAGGAAACCAGTTAGGTAAAGAAGAAAATAGTTTAGCAGTCTGGAGCTATCCTGTTCTTACAGCAAACCGTTCAGCGTCCCACCGGGCCGAGTCTCCTATCGCCAAACTGATACTGTCAGTAAACGGTGCATTTAGACCACAGGAAGTCAGGATACTTCTTATTGTTTGATATAATGTTCTTTTACTCACTTCAGAGAGCTTCCTATAAATACGACACAGTGGACAGGAACCTCCCGCCGCTTCGAAAAGCCGTTCCAGGCAACGTGACACGTCTTCCATTCCAGAGCCCGCAATTGTATTTCTCTTAAGCATTAAATAAACTTCAACAAAACTCCCCACCAAGATGTACAGAGGACTTTTCAAGCGGGAGATAATTAACGTTCATTCCGGCTTCCAAGTCACACTGAGACGCAATCGAGTGTGTCGGAGAGTGGCTGGAAAACCAAAAATACCTTTTTATCTGATTATATAATTGTACACCGGGAAGCCAGGAGATATGAGGGAAGTAAAAATCAAGTCCATTCTTCTTCTGCGGTGGCATCACGCGAGATGACTGATGATTACACCGCTGGACATGTCAGAAGGAACATTATATTTTCCCGGAGACGGCTCATCCGCTTGATTTCCTCGTTCTTGACATTTGCTTTGGAGTGTGTTTAAGAAATAATCGTCTGATTACTCTGATGACAGCAAAGGACGAGCTGGCAGCCGGCAGCGGCCTTGCACCGTACGTGGCGTACCGCGGCAGAGGTGAATGCTGATTGGATGTTTGACATTTACTAATGCCAGTTCGGGTAAAGGTTAGGTACAACCCTGGTAATTATGGTTAACAAATGTCACACATTCAAAACATGAGAGCCCTGACCTTCTTATGTATCTGGCTTCGTCGTCCGTTTTTATATCTATCGGAGGTGGTGAATTTTACGTTTTGTTACTAGAGATGGTCAATGAGATGCAGATAATTCCATCTTGCATGCAAATGTTGTGCAAATTGTATGCAGCTTGGAACTGGGCCAATCAAATGATTTCATGGGCTATTTTGATTGGACCACTTCTAAGCTACATACAAATTTCATGAAATTTGCATGCAGGTTGAAATAATTAGCCTCTCATTGGCCATCTTTGCTTGCCGTGTTTCCCCGGGTGTGACAAACACACACTGTCCACCAAAGCATTACAGAAGAGTTCCACAGAGCATTAAAGTGTACCTGAGGCGGTATAAAAAAAAAACGATACTTACCTAAGAAGGGAGAAGCCTCTGAATCCTGCAGATGCTTCCCATTTCCTTCTGGCGAATCTGATCACTTTGGTGTAATGATCCGCTCAGCTGGATGCACTGGCAGACAGCTGTTTGACCATTCCTCTAGTCTGTGGGCTGCAGGTCTCTGCAAGAGAGACCTGTTTTTCCATTACAAGTTTCTGGTCTGTTCTGCTGCTGAGGAATTTGCATACACTCGTTATGCAAATCCCTTACCTGCCTCCTTTGATGACTGGCAGTATAAAGAGCTATGTTTCCCAGAGTCCTTTGCTGGTCATAAGGGTTAGTCCTGTGTAACACTCGGTGGAGTGTCAGCCTTGCTCATTGTTGAAGATTAGCCTAGAGTAATTCCTGGAACTGCACTAGGCAGTTTCCCTAGTGCAGTTAGGATTGCATATCTGTTTTGTTTGTCTGTTGCGATTGTCCTGTCCCAGCAGTGGTCGACAGGAAATCGTTCTGTGTGTCTGGGTGCTAACCGGAACAGCGGTTGTTACTGGTAGCCCCTTCTGATCTGTTTTCCTGGATCGCACTAGCCTCTTGCGCTAGTGCTGTGGATCCTTCTGTTCTGTCATCCTGGATCGCACTAGCCTCTTGCGCTAGTACTGTGGATCCTATCTCTCGCTTATTCCTGTTTTCGTGTATCTGTCTTGTCTGCTACGAACGCTTGCTGGAGGCTCGGTGAGGTAACCGTTAAGCAAGCGCTCGCGGCCTCTGTTTCATGTTTGTCTGTCGGTGGTTAGTTAGGCGTGCTTGTCTCTGTTGTGCTTAACACGCGGAGACCGCGCATAAACGCGTGCACTGTTGCGAATGAGTGCTGTGTTCGCGTTTAGCTAGCGTTTGTTATTTTCCTTATCTCTTTCTTGTATGATTTGCTGTGCCTTTGCTACTATCGTGCTCTGCCTTGCTGTAGCCTTGTGTCACCTCTGGCAATCGCCTCTCTCGCGATTGCGTTCCTACTTCATATCTGCTGTTGTGTATGCACCGTCGCGGGTTGGCGACTAGTTTGGTGCACACACATACAATCTGTCCCTGTGCTCATTCTCTTCCGCAATCGCTTCTCTTGCGATTGCGTTCTCACTTGGTTTCTTCTGTTGTGTGTCCACCGTCGCAGGTTGGCGGCTAGATTGGTGGACATACATACATTCCTCATCTGTGCTTATTCGGTCTTGTGTCGCTGTTAGCAATGGCCATCTCTGGCGATTGCCTTCTCACTTTGTCTTCATGGTTGTGTGTTCATCGTCGCAGGGTGGCGACTAGTTTGGTGGACACACATACCCTCTGTCGCTTTGATCTTTCTCTTTCAGGGCTATCTTGCCCTGCGTTTCTTCCCTTCGTGCAATTCCTGTCTGGCGTGTGTGGCACGGCAGAGGAGCTGTTCCTCTGCACTCCACAGCTCCATATGTCGACAGGAATTTCCCTCTACAGGTGCATTGCACCTTTTGCTGGGTTCCCGTAAATTACACGCTTGTGGAGGATTTCCGCAGTGTCAGCGCACGTCTTGTGCGCTGATCACGGAGAGAATTCCACAATCGTTACATTTGGAGCATGCTCTTCCCCAAACTACTTCTCCCTCCGAGTTGCTACGAGAGGTTATAGTATTTAACGCTGCCTGGTATTTCAGTAGCAGCAGGGTGAGCTGGCATTTGGCTCGCCTTACTCACAACTGACCGGGCAGCCAAATAACACGTACGCCCTTCTGGCCCCCATTGCTGCAGCATACAGACCCCCGGAACATTTCAGAGAAAAGCCTGTTGGATACATTACATGGCCATGCTCCTTTTTATGCACGAGTGCAGCCGTACTGCTATCTGCACCAGTGCGGCCGCACCTAAGCAGTAAGCCAGAGTAGCTGGTCCACAAGTCCTACTGGGATACCCTTATTCTTTAAAAACTGTTAGATACTTACCTCTGGAGATGCAGAGGGATACTCCAGAGGCTCACCCTGTTCTCCTTCATTAGGCTTTTTTTGCACTGCTTGGACCTCTGAAGCTCAGCCTCACTGCACCTGTGCATTTGCATGGACCCGCTCGGGCTTTACCAGAAAAAAAGCCAAGCCTGATCGGGTCCTCACTACTGCACAGTTGTGACCCATTGACAGACATATCGCTGGAAACTGCACTCTTTACCGCCCAAGGCCACTGTCAGCAGCCGCCCCCCTTCACTATACGTAACCAGATGTCCCATCCCCTCCTCCAATTTAGGTGTCCAGATGACCCTTCCCAGCATAAGTAGCCCATTGACCCTTCCCACTATTATAGACAGCCAGGTGACCCTTCCCACCCACACTTCCAGTATAGGTAGCCAGGTAACCCTTCCCCCCTCCTCCAGTTTAGATAGCCTGATGACACCCCCCCCCCTTCCCACTAGAATAAGAAGTGAGATGACCCTCCCCCCTTCTGTAAAGTTAGCCTGATGGCCACCCCTTCCTCCAGTATAGGTATCCAGGTGACCCTCCCTCCCTTCCCCAGTAAAGCCTGCTGCCCACCCACCCCTTGATCCTGTGGTGCCCTAGGCCATGGCCTATGTGGCCTTGGCTTAAATCCGGCCCTGGCTGGAAAAGTCTGGTTGAGGAGGATGGGGAAGAATCTTGATTATCCAGAGGTTTCCTTCTACTGAAGTGAGTACTCATTTGGGGCACTTTTTTTTTACTACAGGTACACTTTAAGTCTAAAATCAGCCCTCTGTTGTCTTTTGCCAGAACTAAGAGGGGTAACAATCATTAGATGGGAAATGGGTGCATGGTGCAGAAATCTGCAGCATGAAATCCATATTTTTTTCTCCTTTGCACCGCATGGGAAAATTCAGATTCAATGGAAATGACCCTATTCACATGCTTTGGTTTCCTTTTCAATGCAAACATTCGCATTGTGAATTCATTCTTAGTGGGAAGAGCCTGGATGCCAGGCCGCCCTTTGCTTTCTTGCCACCCTAGAGCTGGGCCTTTGTGGCCTTGCTGCATATAATGGGCAATGTTATAATTGGTGTAAATATCCAGTGCAGGTATAGGTTTGGGGCCCTTGTAAACATAAAACATGGAATTTACGGCACGTAGGTCTAAATTCATTCATTTTAAAACTAGACTGGATGAAACCGACAAGTTAGGTAAGGCCCCTGTAAATCCTTACAAGTTGCCCGCACTGACAGAAGCAGCATAATAAGGAAATCTACAACAAGTGAACAGTTTACATAAAGCCCAGCCTTGACAGGATGCTGAGTGCGCCTTTCAGTCATGCATGTTTTACGGATCACCGCACGCGGGCCAGCGCCGCGGCAGATGCCGTCCTCCGGGGGAATTTCGGCTGCACCTTCCAGCTGAACTCGAGCGCACGAGGTGCAGAAGGTCAGCAAAGCAGAAAGTAATTAAGAAATTCATTTTGAAGGCGCGGAATAAAATCTATCACCTTATATTTTACATGTAGGCGTGCGGCATTTACAAGGTTTCAGTTTTATTTTGTTTAATTTTTTTTCTCCTTCTTCTCCTCAGCACAAGCCTGCGATTCACTGACTCATTCTTTCCACTTTCTTCCACATCCATTCATTTATTTAGGACGTCCGTCCCCACAGGACACAGCACCTGCTCGCATTTGCAACAACTGTCAAGGCAGTTTTCATAACGCAGGCCGAGGGAGATGGAGCCACTGAAAGCCAAAGAAAACCTTGACATGCGAAGGGAGATTAGATGGTGAAGCGATCCAGTCAGTAAGCTTTACGCGCAGCCCCTTTTATCTTCCCCCCTCTCAGACAACAGAAGTACATTCCTATTATCACCACAACTGCACAATACTTTATTCAAATGCTTTCTCCCGTTTCTTTAATTTTGCAAATGCCACGGTAAATGTTTCATGTACTGCTTTGATGTGAAACACAAATCTGGCTTGTAGTCAAAGAAGAACCCTTTCCCCCTAATCAATTTGCTTTTTAGGCAAACCTGCCACTTAAAGGATAACTGAAGTGAGAGGCATATGGAGACTGCCATATTTATATCCTTTGAAAGAACAAGCGATACCCATGCTAACCTAGAAATAAAAAACACATATATAAGTAGATAAATACTAGTTCTACTTACATAACAGATGTATTGTGCTATCCACGTAATGAATCCTGTGAATTTTACAAAGGAAAAGCAGAAAATCCTATTCTAGGCAGTGGCCATCTTGCCAAGCTAATGCTGACATCATATCCTCCCTGACTCTTGTTTTCTCCTCTCCCTCCTCTTGCTCATTGTGTTCTCATTAGCTGCCCTCCTCCCAGAGTCTACAGACACTACCACTGAGGTGTATACTAGCAACTTCACTGTCTTTTTTTGTTTACACATCCAATCACTGAGTCACCTCAGCCTTGCTTGTAAACACAAGTAATCAGAGGGTGTTTCTGATAAGCAGCAAGGCAGGGAAATAAATGGAAGAGGAGGAATATATTATAGACAAAAAGAACTCCCAGCATTCTACTCTTTGGCACTGTTTGGCACTAGGGCCAGTGCTCCTAAAGTATGTCATAACTCCAAAACCATAACAGCAGAAAAAGTTTTGCAAGTTTTGAATGCAGGATTAGCATCTTTATCACTTAATACACTCAGACCAGTTGCTGTTGAAATTTGATTTTTATGGTGACAATACCGCTTTAATAAGTACCAGCAGTTGACTGGTTATCCTGCTTATCCTCTGCCTCTAATACTTTTAGCCATGGACCCCGAACAAGCATGCAGCATATCAGGTGTTTCTGACATTTTTCTCAGATCTCTGTATCACTCCAGCGGCTACTGGAGAGATACGCAAAGAGCGCACTTCTCTTACGTCAGACCGGCTTAAGTGATGGGACCCAGTGTAGAAGAGGGAGAAGACTGAGGACAGCGGTGAGGGAGCGATCTGTGCCCATGGGGCTGGAGGAAGTCCCACGTATGTATAAAACTTTTAATTGAATTCAGCTCTGATACACTTTAAAGACACCCCCACACCTAACCTTAAAAATCCCTCCCCCCAACGTCTTACCCTAAAAACTCCCTCTCCCACGTCTAATGTTAAACAGCCCCCCCACACACACACACTTAACCTTAAACCCTTCCCCCCATGCCTAACCCTAAAGGGAGCCTAAACTGAGAAGGATGTGGATTTTTCCTTTTAAAATAATACCAGTTGCCTGACTCTCCTGCTGATCCTGTGTCTCTAATACCTTTTGCCACAGCCCCTCAACAAGCATGCAGATCAGATGCTCTGACTGAAGTCAGACTGGATTGGCTGCATGCTTGTTTCAGGTGTGTGACTCAATCACTACTGCAGCCAAAGAGCTCAGCAGGACTGCCAGGCAACTGGTATTGTTTAAAAGGAAACGGCCATATCCCTCTCAGTTAAGGTTCCCTTTAAAGCCCTCCCTATGGATGCCTAACCTTAACCGCGCACCCCGCACCAATTCCGCCTCCCTTGCCCATGCCCAAGCAAGAGTCCGCTATTTGTAGCTGCATTGTTCGTTGCAAGCGGGCCAGGGTGCCCAAACTTCTGCCGCTAATGGCCACTCCCATGTTTCCTGCCTCCAATTTTCGTTTTGTAACCACATCTCCAAGACTTCCCTAAAATAATAAAATTAGAATGCTTCTTGTTTCTTATATCGGCACTTAGGAAGGGTGGGGAAGGGGGGTGTTCTTTGCCTGAGTATTCTTAAACTAAAACGTGTCCCTCTCTCCTATTAAAAATGATGAGTGATATACCATTGGATGCCTTCAAATGAAAAACATGGAAGATCCCGGCGGCGCAGCGATGTGAATGAGCTTATAAACGTTTCCTAGAACCCGTCATTCTCGCTGCAAAATCTGCCTGTATGTGATGTGTACTCAGCATTTTACTCTAAATGCGGCTTCAGGTTGGTTAATTGTGATGGAAGGCATTGTCTCCGGCAATGGAGGGGGGGGGAGCTGATTACAGCATCTTCCGGCGTCTCAGCACGCTGGCGAGATTCATTCCAGATGGCTGCAACCTTTAATCTTAAAAAACAACTGTGCAGATTTGAGTTACACTGAAGACCAGTGAAGATTAAACAACAGCACTATAAATATCATTTACGGTGGTTGCCTAGGCGAGGAAACAATAGTTCGAGCCGTTCCATACCTGCGCGTTCACACAGACATGTGTAATTGTTTGTGTTGGAAAATGGACCCCAGACTTGGAATTCAGAGGCAGACGGGGCTCCCTTTGAGAAATATCCCCGTCAAAGGCTTTCTCTAAGCGCTACAGAGCGAATGCTAATATTTGTACCAGATATCTCAAAGCCTTGACATTATTACTTTCTTCGGAATCTGGCTCCCAGCCCCTGCTTATATTGAGAGTGGTCATCTAGCAGCTCTGCCCTGTGACAGGCAGACTTTTCTCTTACCAGCTGCTGCCATTGTGAAGGAAAAAAAAATCAGCTCCAAATGTCTATGTGGTCAGCAGGGAGGTAGGCATAAATCAGTGGTCCTCAAACTAAGGCCCGCGGGCCGAATCCGGCCCCCTGAGGCTTTTTTACCGGCCCCACACACACAAAATGTATTACTTATAGATGCGGTCAGCTACATCTTTAAATATTGGTGGTCCGCATATAGAATAGCAGTACTGGCTCCACTCATCCACATGGAAGCCAGAAAGCAGTAATTCGCTAGTTTCCAATCACATTCCACATCAGGTGATACTGCTGTCCAATTGGACTGCAAATTGTCACCTAGGTATGCTTTACTGTCTTGCCCGCAAAGACTTCTACATTTTATGTATATTACGGCCCCCCAGCAGTCTGAAGTATATTGACCCGGCCCTCGACCCAAAACGTTTGGGGACCCCTGGCATAAATCATGTGCCCATGTACCCCCCCCCCCCATCAAAACCCTGATAAGGCACCCTTAATGTTTGTAGCCCTTCTCTTACCTCCCTTTGGTGACCCTCACAGCCTGTAAACCCATCTCACAATGGTCATAAAACAAGTGTGGATATCATGATCCTCAAACCCATAACATGTGTAGCCACAAAAACACTTGATCTGGATGATGGGAGGGAGAGAAGGTTAGTCGTTGCCCCCCACCACCATCTCTGGGCCCCTCCTGCAGTCACAGGTGTTGCTCCTCTGTAGTTATGCCCCTGGTGGTCAGTGAATGATTGGGAAGTGGAGGAGGCACATGTTGTGTCCAGTAGGCATGGAAGCACAGACTCTCTACAAAAACAGTGGCTGTTCTCCACATTCCAACTAAGCAAAACAGGAACCAACAGCCCTCAACAGTATAAATAATCTTATGTATTAAACAAGTATAACAGTGACATCTACAGGCCAGAAGTATGAACACCACAATACAGTTCTTGTGCAATGGGACGCTTCTGTAGGGGGAGGGCTTGTACAGCAGACGGTTCTAAGGGATGTGTGAAAGGGCACTACGAGCAAAATGAATAACTGCATCAAGCAATCAGATTTACAAGAATGCTGGATTTACAGCCTGGTATAATGTACAATTAAGTCTGTGGCCCATATGCAATTCCCTTTTTCTCCTGAGTTTTCTCCTAGGTGATATTTTCACAACTTATCATAAAATGCCCTTTAACCACTTTAGGATCCTTGGTACGCATATCCACGCCCCTTTAAACTAAACATGCGGATCAGGGGGGTAGATATGTGTACTGCTGCCTTACCGTCGCGTTCACGATCCCCGCGCTGTTTACCGTCGATCCACCGTCGCAGCCCCCTCCATCTGTGATCAGGATGTGAGAATCTTTTGATTCTCAATCCCGATCACCGTTCACCGTTCCCGTGTCTTCCGAGAGCTTGTAAATATGATACAAGCAGTGAGACCCGGCTGTGTTCTATTAATAGAAACACGGTCTCAGTAGCACCATCTGGTGGCCAAAAAGTAAAATACACCTATTTATGCCACTATACTGTTTTACATAGAAAGTTTATTATTTTTTTGTATTACTTTTAACCCCTTCTAACCCTGCCCCACAGTTATAGAAATAAAACACCTGTTAAAAAAAAATTACATCATTTAATTTTTTTTACATAAATAGTTACCTTAGGGACTTTTGTAATACGGATGTCATGAGAGTATATCACTGTTAATTTTGCAAAAAAAAGTTCTTGTAATGAGTGAAAAAGTATTAAAAATCCCTAAATGGAAAAATGCTCCTTTATTTCCAGATAAAATATTATCACCATACATTGTACTAGGGACACAATTTAACCAGACAAATGGGCAAATAAAACGTGTGGGTTTTATGTACCAAAGCACATTTTATTTTAAAACTATAATGGCTGAAAACTGAGAAATCATTTTTTTTTCTTTTTTTCCTTATTATTCCTTTTACAATGCATATAAAATAAAATAATTCATAGCAAAAACTACCACCCAAAGAAAGCATAATTTGTGGCGAAAAAAAACTATATATAGATCATTTCAGTGTGATAAGTAACAATAAAGTTATCGCTGAATGAATGGGAGGAGCGCTGAAATGTGAACGTTGTTTTGGTTTTTAAGGGAAAAAACCTGTGATCCTTAGGTGGTTAAACCACCAGCAAGCTAGAAAATACTCAAAATACATTTGATAGTACTTTTTCACTAATTGTAAAATGCTGAAAAGTTAGTTTAAAGAGAAGATGAAAATTATCTCCTAGTAGAAAACTCAGGAGAAAAGGTGAATTGCATACGGGCCTGTATCTCCAAACTCCTTATTTCCCATACAGTTATCCTGATCATCTTTGTCCCAAAGTAACAACCTCTGAGTAAAAATTACAGTCTCATACTCCAGCCATCTTTTGCTGGAAGCAATATTTCGCATTTTCGTAATTACAACATGAAATTTCCATTACAACACAAAATCGTAATTGCTAATGATAAGAAAATTCTTAATTTTTGTAATCTTGTGTTGTAATATCTCGTTAAATTGTAATTTTGTGTTTCAGTCATACGGGTAATACAAATGGTTGTATATGGTTGTAATTATGCAAAATGTCATGGAAATTTTCGCAATTTAAGATCTTTCTATTATGATCATTATTTTAATTATAAAACTTAAGCAACATTTCACGATATCACAATCAACACATTACAGTCATCACCTGAAGCAACTATCTTGCATAATTTGTCAATGAGAAAGTTGTGCACTGAGGCAAATAGAAGGATGCTGAGTACAATCAATGTAGCTCACACACAGAAGCTATTTTTATTTAGGAAAACATCTTTTGATTTCTGAAATCAAAGAACAATCTCTGGCAAACTGGTGTTAGACTTGCTGCTGTGATCTTCTGCATGATTGCAGCTGAATGGAATAAAATTGTGTTACTTCATGTCTTTGCTCCATACATTTTCAAGAAATGTATGTGTTTCATTGCACTCCACCAACCCACACTGAATTGGCCACATAGGCGTGAACATTTCCTTCCTCAGGTGAATCCTGAGGAAGGAAATGTTCACGCCATAGGAGAGGTCAGTAGAGTTCTGCAAGAGAATCTTGTGGTACCTCTCTGACACACAGGGCCAGCCATAGGTTGCACAATGCCTTGAGGGAACTAGACTTTGGTGCCGCACCCAGTATTAAATAGTTTCCCCAAGTATAGGTACGAGATAAGCCTCACCACTGCCTCTCTCCATTCAGAGTCAGAGGTGGGGCATGAAAGGTTACTCACCTCTCGTCGTCCAGCAACTGAAGCTCTCTATCAGCCGCTCATCCAGCATCCCCTCCATTGCTATAGCAGCATCGCATCTTATGTGACATGCCAATACGTGTCGGCGAGTCACATGAGGAGTAACACTTGTATCCATAGAGATGGGACGCTGGAGCTGGTAGAGAGCTTCTGTTGCTGGATATAAGATGCGTGTAACATCTTGCCGGGGGAGGCAGCACTAGAGAGGGGGTGCTTAATGCCCTGACTATGTGGTGCCTTGGTTGCTCAGGTCAAAGGTCGGCCCAGAGGAAAAGTCACGTACCTCTATTTTGGAAATAAAAAACAACATTTTAAAGGGAAGGTCGGAGCAATATAAAAATAAAAAATCCACTAACCTGGGGCTTCCTCCAGCCCCCTGCATCTGCCCTGTGCCCTCACTGCTGCTTTAGTGACTCCGGTGGAGATGCCGACCTCGCCAGGTCAGCTTCCAGGTCGGCTTCTCCTGCGCTCCAGCATGCGGCTCACTGGACGTGCTGACGTCATCCGGATTGTACTGCGCAGGCGCAGAACTACTACAGTACAGTTTGGATTATGTCAGTGCGACTCTGAGAGCTGCTCGTGCAGGCACAGTGGACACCCTGCGCCGGAGGGCGCCCCGGGCCACCATCGGTGAGCAGAGCTGTGGCGAGGGCAAAGGACGGCTGGCAGGGGGTGGAGGAAGCTCCAGGTAAGTGGATGTTTTATTAAATCGAGCTTGGATTTGTCCTTTAAGGCTGTATTCATTTTAGCAATTCCGATTGTATGCCTTGTATAGTGGGGAAGGATGGGGGGGGGGGGGGAATATTATTTTGGAAACTATCCATACACTCTAATTAGTTTTAGAAATCCCCCAAATGTTGATTACCTACCGTATTGTGCACTTTGCCTAATTCGAAATAGGCAATTGCTTTCCCGGCTTCTGCGACAGCCCCGTAAACATTACAAATCAATTACGGCACTTTGCGCCAAAGGAAGTGAAAATATAAGTAGAGTGCATTTTACTGAAAGAAAGCTAGAGGATGAAATTCCATTAAAACACCATAATTATGGCACAACAATGTGTTCTGTTTTATGTTTACATCTGTCTGTGTAATCCGAATGGGACGCCGAGGAGGAAATCGCCCTCAGCTAGATGTTATATCTTCAGAGTTAATTTTATATGGATGAGCGTGCTTCCCTTTGTCCTTCACTGGCTGCACTGTTGGCCTGATAACAAGATTTCTCGTTAGGCCAAGGATTTTCCCTACCTAAATGGCAAGGGGTTTGTTCACAAAGCTGATAATATTGATTGCGGGAGCATTTTCTCATTACACAGAGAAGACATTACAGGTCCACAGACCTCAGCCATTCTCCTTGCTTCATTACGTGTAATGCAGAGGATACCGCTTTATACAAGTCCTCCAGGCCACGATTCAGGCCTCCAGACTTGCTTTACAATTACCAAGCTGAACCATATAACACAATTACAGCCCTGAGCATTGCTTAGCATTGTCAGGGTTATCGAGTCTTAAAAGCAGAATTACAGTTTGGTATAACATGTTATAAAACTTGTCTCCCAACTCCTCATTGCACATATAGTTATCCTATTTATCTTAGTCCCAAAGTAATGTCCTATGTGTAACCACTTCAGGACGAGAACAATTTTCACTTATCAGCACTGCTCCCATTCATTCGTCAATAACTTTATTACTACTAATCACACCTAAATTATCTATATATTGTTTTTCTCAGGACAATTGATACTTTTAGTAAGTGATATTTTTAAAAGAACACACAAGACATGGGCCTCAGCCCTAAAACTCTCTAAACTCCATTCTACAACTTATTAGGGTTAAAATGTAACTACATATCTATGTCTGTTGTAGTTTTGCTAAGACTTTCCCTAGTTTGATCATATTGTTGAAAATTACTTTTTTATGTTGGATTGAGTTTGTCCCTACCCATTTTTTATCTAAAGTGCGCCCAACACACTAAAATGTATTCTACAACTCTTCATGGTTAAAATGATACCACATACTGTACATTTAGTAACAAACTGGTGGTGCACTCTCCACAAATACACTGGACAAATATATTCATCTAGTTAGGCTTAAGTGGTTAAAAGTAACAATACTGTTTTTACAGTATAATGAGAGTATATGAGAAAGACATATTGTGTGGGTACATTATAGGCAGTTTAGTTAGTAAGCAGTGTGTAAGAGGGAAAAAAGGAGTTTGCTGCTTGCAATCATTGCAGCTGTCATCTAAATAAGCTCCATGCTGAGCAAACAACCTTTTCTTATGCTCTGTATACAGTGAAGGAAAATCTCCTGGCAGATGAGGGAGAACAGCTTCCTGTTGGCACGGCCACATGATGAGACAAGACGAGACTTAAAGGGGAACTGAAGAGAGAGGTATATGGAGGCTGTTCTGTTTATTTCGTTTTAATCAATACCAGTTGCCTGGCAGCCCTGCTGGTCTATTTCTCTGCAGTAGTATCTGATTAAAACCAGAAACAAGCATGCAGCTAGTCTTGTCAGATCAGACTTATAAGTCTGAACCACTGAAACACCTGATCTGCTGCATGCTTGTTCAGGGGCTATGGCTAATAGTATTAGAGGCAGAGGATCAGCAGGGCTGCCAGGCAACTGGTATTGTCTAAAAGGAAATAAACATGACAGCCTCCATATACCTCTCTCTTCAGTTCCCCTTTAAAGGGAATCAAGCACCATGCAGGGCATCTCAACAACACATTAAAAATGCATGCTAACAATGTGGCTTGTTATCGAAATAAACTATTGTTTCACCTCTTCTTTGTACATTTAAAAGTTTAGCAGAGGCTTTTATTATCCTACTTCTGTGGAGGGCAGGGCTTGCCCGACCATAGGAATTTCAGGCAGATAAGGAATGATGTAATTATTTTATTACAAACATTAGCAGAGAAAAAACAAAAGCTTTTATCTGCTGATGGGGTGGGGAGATTTGACACAATGCTTCAAACAGTTTACAGAAGTCACAGACGCTATCTTCAAACATTCCACTGGATAAATAAGGGCAGCTAGAAGGGGAGAGGGGAACATGGCAGCTCCTATAGCTATTAGAAGCCAGGAGAAACTGCAGGAAAAAAAATGGTGCTTGGTTTATGCTTGTGCTTGGTTCCAGTAAAGTAACAGTAAATGAGGAGGGGGAAATGGACTCTGTAGCAGCGAATAGGACCTAACACTCTCCCAGAGAGATTAGCTGAGGTCATGTGACAATAATTATGTTCCAAAAACAAGATATTTAATGGTATTTAACTAGACCATATAAACTATATATGGTACGAAATGCAGCAAAGATGGAGCAACAATGGAAAACTGTACATGTACTTTATGAAGCAAAACAGTAAACACATTATGTATGAAACACCAATATCGATCAGCGCGATCCAGCATAAAGGGAAGTGATGTATTTCCTGGACATGAAGCAAAGTTACATCCTCCCTGCATAAAGCATAAACATTACAGCAAGACTGGCAGGCAGCGAATGCAGCAAGGAAGGGTAGACCTCTCATTACCCATCATTCTTCAGCACATTTCCTGTTACCCCGCAAAGAAACAAGAGAACATTCTAGAGACAGACCTACTTATAAAGAAGGCAAACGATTGTTAGCCAGGAAAGTGCCAGTAATTCTGCAAAGATGTAAGAAGGTGACCATACATGGTTCAATTACTGTCTTTCAAAAGATCAGATTTATCGTTGTACCTGATTACATTTTGTGACTACACCTCATTAGGCATTTTCTACAAAAATAAAAGACAAATACGATTTTTTCAACCATGTACGGTATAGCCAAATGAAATTACAGGTACCAAGTACAGTATATATGAAATGCATTTAATTTCATTCTTTTAAAAGAACACATAGCTGAGGTAAGTGGTGTTTTTTATGTATGTTTAGTGGTATGAATCAATAAAATGATAAATATTCCACATACCTAGGCTGTCCATCTAGACTGATCTGGCCATTGGGGCCTAGCGCTCCTCCAATCCAAACTAGAAGTTGTAAACAACTGGTATGCCAAATTTTGTCTACATGAAGAAGGTAGACAGGAGATTGGTTGAGATATAATGAGGTGCCTATTATTGGAAACAATCGATCGGCGTGGTAATCGATTAAAATCAATAATTAGCATGACCGATCACCAAGTTGATAAGATACCATCGATCACCCGCAAAATTGTACCCTCAATGGGCAACTTTAGCAGCCCAGCATCTTCCATTATTTGATAAGTGCATTGACAGTAGTAATAATTCACTTTACTACACTATAGTTGCACTATAGTTGATGTGATGACTATTTATACCTTTAATAAAAATGATTGAAACTAAAAATGAGTACCAAATCCTCTTGACTTCTGCAGTGTATTGGGAGTTTCTGAACAAGATTATGGTAAAACTACTCCTAACAGAGTACCCAGAATACCATTGTAAAGGTTGTGAAGAAGAGCAGTATTTTAAAGAAAACCTGAATTGAATATTAAAAGTCAAAATAAACATACACGCGTCATACTTACCTGCTATGTAGTCTACTCCTCAATCTCTTTCTCCTCTCCTTAGTCCTGTTTATGATCAATGGAATTGTCCATCCTCCAATATAAAAATGCAGCAGACTGTTAAACTGTAATATTGCCCACTTGAGCCTTTCAATCATAACTGACAGCAACTGATATATAACTGACGACAACTGATATATTTCAGTTCTGACAAAATCTTGTCAGAACGGGAATAAATCATTGTTAGAAGAACATGGTGAGTTTCTGAGAGGAACCGACGGAGAGGTAAGTTTGTAATATTCACTTCATGTGTTTATTTTAAATAATTTGACTTGGTTCAGGTTCCCCTTAAGCTTACTGTTAGTTTTACTTTTTTTAAAATAATAAGTTAGCCGCAAATTTCTAATGACAATAACCGCAGAAGGACTTGTGACACCTTGAGGCCTGGAACCCACTACGAATCGCTAGTGCAATCGCTATTGTTTTTTAGTAGCGTTTTGTAAGCGATTTCATGAGCGTTTTCCAGCTATTTTGGGAGCGATTTTAAAAAGTGTACCGTATATACTCGCATACAAGCCGAATTTTTGACCCCCAAAAAGGGGGTCAAAAGTTGGGGGGTCGGCTTGTATGCGAGTCTTCCCTGGTGGTCTAGTGGTTAGTGGTGGGTGGTGGGTGGTCCGCGCCCCGCTCCCCCCGCGGCCGCAGCTGCTATTACCTGCTTAGGCAGCGGCCGCTTCCTAATCCGCGTTCCCCTTCTGAAACTTTCTCAGAGTGTATCACAGCAGCGCGCTCGGCGCTGCTGCTGTGACGATGCAGGGGGCAGGAAAGAGCGGTTCCCTTGGTAACGGCGATACAGATCGCCGCTATAGGGAGCCGCGCTCTTTCCTTCCCCCTGCATCGTCACAGCTGCAGCGCCGGGCGCGCTGCTGTGATACACTCTGAGAAAGTTTCAGAAGGGGAACGCGGATTAGGAAGCGGCCGCTGCATAAGCAGGTAATAGCAGCGGCGGCAGCGGGGGGAGCGGGGAGCTGGGGGGGAGCACTACCTACCTATGCTGGGCACTATACTGGCTAAACTGGGCACTATACTGGCTAAACTGGGCACTATACTGGCTAAACTGGGCACTATACTAGCTAAACTGGGCACTATACTGGCTAAACTGGGCACTTTACTAGCCATACTGGGGCACTATACTAGCTAAACTGGGCACTATACTAGCTAAACTGGGCACTATACTGGCTAAACTGGGCACTATACTAGCTAAACTGGGCACTATACTGGCTAAACTGGGCACTATACTGGCTAAACTGGGCACTTTACTAGCCATACTGGGGCACTATACTAGCTAAACTGGGCACTATACTAGCTAAACTGGGCACTATACTGGCTAAACTGGGCACTATACTGGGCACTTTACTAGCCATACTGGGGCACTATACTAGCTAAACTGGGCACTATACTGGCTAAACTGGGCACTATACTGGCTAATCTGGGCACTATACTGGCTAATCTGGGCACTATACTGGCTAAACTGGGCACTTTACTAGCCATACTGGGGCACTATACTAGCTAAACTGGGCACTATACTAGCTAAACTGGGCACTATACTAGCTAAACTGGGCACTATACTAACTAAACTGGGCACTATACTGGCTAAACTGGGCACTTTACTAGCCATACTGGGGCACTATACTAGCTAAACTGAGGCCCTACCTACCCATACTGGGCGCTATACTGGGCACTATACTGGCTATACTGGGCACTTTACTAGCTATACTGGGCACTATACTAGCTATACTGGACACTACCTACCTATACTGGGCACTATACTAGCTATACTGGGACACACTGGGGGGCTGCACCAATCCAGCATTTCCTACCCCCGGCTTATATGGGGGTCAATCATTTTTCCCTGTTTTTTCAGGGAAAAGTTGGGGGGTCGGCTTATATGCGGGTCGGCTTATATGCGAGTATATACGGTAAGCTTTTTGGCAGCAATTGTTATAGTGTTTTGAGATTAGTGATTTTAATTCTGATTGGTCCTTTCAAATTCATAATTTTTTTACAGTTTGCAGTAATTTAAAATCGCACACAAATCACTATGTGTAGCGATTCATGAGCGCTTATATACTTTGCATTGAAGCGTAAACACTCCCAAAATTCTGCACGTCCTGTGATTGCAATTTTGCTAATCGCTACTGTGGAATTTGTTACATTTATTTACATTGGCGGAGCATTTAGGGAAATCGCTAGCGATTGAAAGCGCTCCCTGATCGCTCAAAAAAGCGCTTTAGTGGGTTCCAGGCCTTATATATGTTTATGGCAGTTTTGGAAGGAAAGCAGGATTTCTCTTTAAGTTTTAATAGTGCTGCTTTCTCTGTAAACAGAATGCCGCGTTGTTGCAAAGCAACCAGGTGCAATTAAAAGCAAGCGCATAAACAGCAGAAAGATAAATTCCTGCCACAGGTAATGGAGCGGAGCAGATGGTTTTGTTGTCTGCCCCACTAAGTGGAGCATTCATGATTTACTGGCACATAGGTAAAAAAATGTAAAGAAGCGGCACAAGCAGGTGTTTCCAGGCACAGGCTGGTACCTCCGAGCCCATTAAAATGCCAGTTCAGTAAGTCGGTAAAGAACAGAACTTTAGAATGACTGTGATACAGCTGGCGGGTATGATGATAATGAGCCAATCAGCAAACGCCATACAAGACTAGAGGAGAGCATTGCTCTGCCCTTCTAAATATTGTATACCAGTCCTATGTAAAATGCCATGCGCTTGTTCCGGAAAGGGGCTCGCCACCTGCGGCCTGTGAGGAGACTTAAAGGGAATCTGAAGTGAAAATAAACATATGATATAATGAATTGTATGTATAGTACAGCTAAGGAATAGAACATTAGTAGCAAAGGAAAGAATGTCATATTGTGTCCAGTACAGGAAGAGTTAAGAAACTTCATTTGTTATATATGCAAAAGAGCTTCTCTGAGCTCTCCAACCCAACCCCAACTTGGGTCGGAGACCGTCCTATTTTCTGAAGTCCTTATACATCAAAGAAACAGTGAGAGGCAGCTTTAGAAAAGGTTTTACTGCAGGGGAGTTCAAAGGGTCATTATCTCTGCTCTGTTTCAAAGATTAAAATCCAGAGTGTGGTTTGTAATTGCAAATATGACAGAATAATGCAATGCTATAAAAAAAAAGCTATGTAACTGAAAATAAAAATAGGAGACTCTTTTCTTTGCTAGTAATGTTACATTAATTATCAGTACTATACAACCAATTCATTATTTTATAAGCTTTTTCACTTCACTGTCACTTTATGTTTAAAGCTGTTAACATGAAAAAAAACCCCACTTCAACCTTCTCTCATGAGGCAGCTGTGGGCTGCGCCGTACATGACCTGCAGTGACAACCAGGTTAGTGTGATCTCTAGCAGAAATTACAGTACACACGGGGCTATGTGTAGAGTAATCGGTGTAAAAAAAAAAATGAAATGAAAGACATGAAAGAAAAACAGTTCTTCTGACAAAATATTTGTAATTCTGTTCAGCCATTCGTGTGAAGAGGAGGAAAAAATTCATCTGACCCAATACCCGCAGGTGACGCCAATAGTCATAGCTTCATCCGTGCCGTTTCCTGTGTCACATTCCCCAGCGGAGAGCAGCTTCAATTCCAACTCAGAATTCATGTTTTGCTTTTCAAGAATTGGAATTACAGTGCCCCCCTCCCCTGAGCATGCTGGAAGACCAGGAAAATGTTGTATTTCTTGTACGTGTTTCAGAACCCTCGGTAACCAAACATTCTGCAGAGATCACCTGACAGGATAGGGAGAGGAAAGACTTTATAATAGGCAAACACTGACTAAATGATATATATATATATATATATATATATATACACATATATATATATATATATATATATATATATATATATATACAGTATATATATATATATAAATATATATATACATACATATATATATATATATATATATATATATATATATATACATATATATATATATATATATATATATATATATATACATATATATATATATATATATATATATATATACATATATATATATGAGTATTGTATAAAAATTGCAATTTTAACAGTATATTAAAGGACCACTATTGCGAAAAATTGTAAAATTTAAAGAGCATGTTAACACATACTGTAGTAATAAGAAGTACATGTCTTCTATAAATGACTTTTCTTTTCTCCTATGCTGCTGTTACTTACAGTAGTTAGTAGAAATCTAATGGAACTGCCAGGTTTTTGACTAGTCAGTCTCTTCATGGGGTAGTCTCAGTATTTTATTTATTCACTAGCTGATTGCCCGGCGTTGCCCGGGTATGTATTTGGCTAGTGTTGGCTCCGCCCACTTTTTCTAACCCTAACACACAATTACTCAATAACCAAGTTTGTGGGCTTTGCGGTCTTTGGAATCAATAATTTGCATTGAAATGAAAAAAATCTGATTGGCTGTTTGTGGCTCCACCCTATTTTCTGAATTTGAACCCCAGTCACCCAATGACCAACTGTAGCAGGTTTAAGGCCTGTGCCATTAACAGTGCAAGAATGGCAGCAATTAAATATTCCCCTTGAGAAGCAATAGGTGAAGTTTGAGTCACTTTTGTAGGCTCCACCCACTTTTCTGAATATTTAACCCAGTCACCCAGTGACCAACTGTGCAAAGTTTGAGAACCCTGCCATTAACAGTGTAAGAATGGCTGCAATATACATTTTCCCAGTGAAATTTGTATTTGTCTACACCCACTAATGACCTGGAACTGCCCGACCGTGTATGTATTTGACCGGTTTTGGCTCCGCCCACTTTTACTAACCCTAATGCACAAACACTTAATTACCAAGTTTGTGAGCTTTGGGGTCTTTGGCATCAATAATTTGTATATTCCCATAGAAATTAAACAAATCAGATTGGCTGTTAGCGGCTGCGCCACTCTCCAACATTTGAACCCCAGTCACCCAATGACCAACTATAGCAGGTTTGAGGCATCTGCTACAGCCCCGTTTCTATGGGCGTGCGATACGTGCAATCACCCGGGGCGCTTTATTGTGCTGCAGGAGGGGGGGGGCGCCGGAGCGGGGGAACGGCCATAATAGTTATAACTCACCTTCTTCATCCGTTCCCCCACAGTTTCAATATCTTTCCTCTCCCGGCGTCTGTTGCCTGGTAACAGCGCCCCCTGTGATGACGTACCGCATGTCATCACAGGAAGCGCTGTTACTAATTAGATAGATGCCGGGAAAGGAAGGACATTGAAGCAGCGCGGGTTCGGCGGAAGCAGGTGAGTTATTACTATTATGTCCGCTCCCCCCGCTCCTGCGCCCAACTCATGCCGCCCATACCTAACTAACCTAAACTGCGGGATCCTACCTAACACCTATATTGCGGGGCACCTACCTAACTAACCTAAACTGCAGGAACCTACCTAGCTAATCTAAACTGCAGGAACCTACCTATTTAACCTAAACTGCAGGAACCTACCTACCTAACTAACCTATACTGCGGGAACCTACCTAACTAACCTATACTGCGGGAACCTACCTAACTAACCTATACTGCGGGAACCTACCTAACTAACCTATACTGCGGGAACCTACCTAGCCAAGCTATACGCCGGGAAGCTACCTAACTATCCTATACTGCCGGAACCTACCTATATAACCCATACTGGGGGAACCTACCTATCGAACCCATATTGGGGGAACCTACCTATCTAACCCATACTGGGGGAACCTACCTATCAAACCTATACTGCGGGAACCTACCTATCTAAACTATACTGGGGGCACCTACCTATCGAACCCATACTGGGGGAACCTACCTATCTAACCCATACTGGGGGAACCTACCTATCGAACCTATACTGCGGGAACCTACCTATCGAACCTATACTGCGGGAACCTACCTATCGAACCTATACTGCGGGCACCTACCTATCTAAACTATACTGGGAGCACCTACCTATCTAACCCACACTGGTGGCAACTATACAGGCTACCCTATACTGGAGGCACCTACGTAGCTAACCTGTACAACCTGTACTGTGGGCACCTATGCCTGGCTCCATGGGGGGGGGGGGGGGGGGGGAATTTTGATTGGCTATTATAGGCTCCACCCACTTCCCTGAATATTAATCTCAGTCACCCAGTGACCATCTTGGCAAAGTTTGAGATCCCTGCCATTAACAGTGAAGAAGGGCTGCAGTTTACATTTTCCCAGTGAAATTTGTTTTTGGCTCTGCCCACTTTTTGTAAACTGGACACACAGTCACTCAATGACCATGTTTGTGAGCTTTGGGTCCTTGGCATCAATAATTTGTATTTTCCCAGTGAAATGAAACACATCTGATTGGCTGTTTGTGGCTCTATCCCAGGCATGGGCAAACTTGGCCCTCCAGCTGTTAAGGAACTACAAATCCCACAATGCATTTGCCTTTATGAGCCATGACTGTGGCTGTCAGACTCCTGCAATGCATTGTGGGACTTGTAGTTCCTCAACAGCTGGAGGGCCAAGTTTGCCCATGCCTGCTCTATCCCCTTTTCTGAATTTGAACCCCAGTGACCCAATGACCAACTGTATCAGGTTTGAGGATTGTGCCATTAATAGTGCAAGAATGGCAGCAATTTTAATATTCCCTTTGAAAATCAACAGGTGAATTTTGATTGGCTTTTTGTAGGCTCCACCCACTTTTCTGTATAATAACCTGTGCCATTAACAGTGCAAGAATGGCAGCAATGTAAATATTCCCCTTGAAAATCAAAAGATGAATTTTGATTGGCTGCTGTACACTCCACTCACTTTCCTGAATATTAATCCTAGTCACCCAGTGGCCAACTGTGTCAAGTTTGAGAACCCTGCCAACAACAGAATGGCTGAAATCAATCTAACAAATCTGATTGGCTGTTTGTGGCTCCACCGCCTTTAGTGAATTTGGTCCCCAGTCACCCAATTACTGACTGTATCAGGTTTGAGGCCTCTGCCATTAACAGTGTAAGAATGGTAGCAATGTAAATATTCCCCATGAAAATCAATAGGTGAATTTTGATTGGCTGTTGTAGGCTCCACCCACATTTCTGAATAATAATCCCAGGCATTCAGTGGCCAATTGTGTCAAGTTTGGGAACCCTGCCATGTAAAAAATTAAGTTTCTTGCACCGCCCACTTTTTGTAACCTTGACATATAGTCACTAAATTACCAAGTTTATCAGCTTTGGGGTCCTTGGTATCAATACTTTGTATATCTGATTGGCTGTTTGTAGCTCCGCCCCTTTCTGAATTTGAACCCCAGTCTCCCAGTGACCAGCTGTACCAGGTTTGAGGCATCTGCTATTAACAGTATAAGAATGGTTGCAGTTTAAATATTCCCTTTGAAAATCAAAAGTTGAATTTTGATTGGCTGTTGTAGGCTCCACCCACTTTCCAAAATCTTAATCTCATTCACCCAATGACCAACTGTGCAAAGTTTGACAACCCTGCCATTAACAGTGTAAGAATGGCTGCAGTTTATATTTTCCCTGTAAAATTTGTTTTTGGCTCCACCCACTTTGTGTAACCTTGTCACACAGTCACTCAATGACCAATTTTGTGAGCTTTCAGGTTCCTGGCATCAAAAATGTGTGAATGGAAGCAGTTTATCCAGCAAAGAAATCTGATTGGCTGTTTGTGGCCCCGCCCCTTTAGTGAATTTGGACCCCAGTCACCCAATGACTGACTGCAGCAAGTCTGAAGCCTCTGTCATAAACAGTGTAAGAATGGCAGCAGTTTAAATATTCCCCTTTAAATGCAATAGGTGAATTTTGATTGGCTGTTGTAGGCTCCACCCACTTTCCAAAATCTTAATCTCATTCACCCAGTGACCAAGTGTGGCAAGTTTGAGAACCCTGCGATTAACAGTGTAAGAATGGCTGCAGTTTACATTTTCCCATTTAAAATGAATGGCTGAATTTTGATTGGCTGTTTTATGCTCCGCCCGCTTTTCCTGGATTTGTAACCTCAGTCACCAAGTGACCAACTGTGCCAAGTGTGGGGACTCTGGCTTGATTACTGTGAGAATGGAAGCCTTTTACATTTTTTCCATTGACTTGAATGGGTGAAATCTGATTTGCTGTTTGTAGCTCCGCCCACATGTGCATAGGGGACGCGAGACCCCCAGAACATATCATCCCAGGTAGTAAGGGATCTGCATACCAAGTTTCGTTCAAATCGGTCAAGGGGTTTTCGAGTGATCGCGGCACATACACACACACACACATACACACACACATACACACATACATACATACATCCGATTTTATATATATAGATTACAAGAGCACTCCCTGGAAAGGATCTATACAAAGATGCAGGCCGCCACCCCCGCCACCCTTCCTGTTTGCACACTATCCTGGCAGTTGGGCTGAGCAACTGCCATCCAGAATGTGCTTTTGAACATAAAGAAAACCCTTAGAATCCCCCATGGGGAGATGGGCTAGTCCAAAACCTGTCAGTTCTGACAGATTTCTATTACCTACTGTAAGGGACAGCAACATAAGAGAAAAGTAATTTATTGCATATTTTACTCTGGAACAAACATACTTTTTATTTATGTGTTTTCATGTATTTTACATTTATTTTAAATGTTACAGTTTTTCGCTTTAGTGGTCCTTTAAGAACCTTAGACTATTCTGAAAATAAGTCCTTTTTATAAACTGTGGAAATCAAACGGCACAGCTGGCCGGATTCAACCCACATTTCATCCAACCGCTGCAAATAGACACAGACTCATTAAAGCTCTGCCCTCCTAAAAGAAGTTTAAATAAAGCTGCATGATTTACAGAAATGTCACTTCTTCCCATGTCTGCAGCAGTTTTACAGGCTGAAAGTGATACTTCAACAGCACATGCCCAAAATTCCTGCAGAATTATACTCCGCCTGAAAGCGTGCCAAGAACCATGCGAGCACAGCCCGGAGCCACCGCAATAAATACGTTTAATACCATCCTTCATAAGAATCATTTCAATCCAAAGACCTTTAGAAGACATTTAGTTTGACTCAATTTATGCTGATTATATGTTTCTTCGTACGGTGGCTCCAAGGAGTTTTTTTTCTGATTTTTTTTAATGTACATCGTACAAAGATGTAATCGGTTAAGGGATGTTATTGTACCACCAAACAAATACTGCTAATAAAAAGAATTACAAAACGTAAGAAAGTCGACACCCTTTCACCAATGAAATAAATGTAGATTTGTGAAACAAGAAATGTTTGTGTATTTTGACTCTGATTTTGCCTAAATAAAGAAACCTGAAGATAAGTTGCAATACTGCACAAAACTCTTCACAAGTGAAATAAAAAGAAGTCAAACATATTTCCCTGTTTTCCGATGGCGTGCCGCGTCCGTGTTTGAAACAGACGCACCACCTGCGCTGATGCAAATTCGCAACCAAATCCCTATAGTCAGGGTAACAAACATTTGTGCTTTTATTAAATGCTTAAGATTCAGTATGTAATAGATTTGTTTGTATTGATCCACTACAGGGTCACTTTAATAGTTGGCATATACACATTTGTCACCTCGCTTCTGATGACTCATGCTGTCAGGTCTCTGGATTCAGGAAAGAAGACAGCATGACGCATTAGATAGAAGGGGGCGAGGAATGATCACCTGGCAGTCAGTATACACTGCAGGATTTTTCATATGGTTAGATAACACTGAATAGTTTTTCATGGTAAGAAACAGGATCAGTGCTTTTATTAAACTCTTGTGTTTCAGGATATAACAGTGGATTCACGTAGTATGGCTGTATCTACTACAGGCAGTGGCGTAGCAATAGGGTATGCAGAGATAGCAACCGCACCAGGGCCCCTGGACCAGAGAGGCCCTCCTTCAGTTGCTTTATTAGCTCTAAATTGGTGCTAAGCTGGTCATGATCACCTCTATGTAGATGTGCTTTGATTAGTTGTAACCATTAATAGACAGTTCTCTTCCCCAGCCTGCACCTCTCTGACACTGCGGCTGTCCTTGGCAGGGTTTGGTGCGCCATATGAATTGTGTATAGAGCACTTGAGGGGGCCCAATGTAAAACTCGTACTGGGGCCCGGAGCTCCTACTGACTACAGGGTACTAACATGGACCACGGTGCAGAAAGTTTGCAGAATGCACCAGCAAGGCGAGATTTATACTTTTTGTGCCCCTAGGCCAAGTGTACTGGGACTCCCCTTTCATGTGTATCATCCATGTACTGTAGCCTCTCTTTTACATGAACAGCTCCATTGGACTTTAGCTTCCCTTATTCATGTGTTGCTCCCTGTCTGCAGCCTCCTCTTTCATACGTAGCAACCCCTACTTCATGTCCAGGTTCCCCCTAAGGCTGCAGCCGCCCTAGACCCGGGCCTTTGTGGCCTTTCCAGAAATCAAGCCCAGAAATGCACCAGCTCAAAAAAGCACAGGCAGCCCTATCTTTCCCAGTGTAACACCATAAAGAGACACATCAGACAGCTATATTACTTCTGAGCTCTTTGTAGCATAGCTGAAAATTGTAATACAAACGAATGACGGTACCGGCCTTGTCAAGCCGCAAAGGTATGAAATGCCCCAGCCGTGAAGAACTAACACGTATTGTTTGGCAGAGCAGCGGTTTGCTTCGGAAACCGTTATAATAAGACTTGTAATTTGCAAATGGCTGGTACCAGATCTTCCCCTTGAACACCGGAAAAAAAAACGATATCACGTAGAAGAAAGATCGCACATGAACTATAGGCGCACTCAGCGGCGTGTATCGCGCTCTGAAAATTCTACATAAATAACAAGCACTCAAATGTAATGGTGTCAGCACTGAACAGACACAGGCAAACAGATAAATGCATAGCTGAAATGCAGTACATTGGTGAAGTGTTTTCACCTGTCAAAAGATCTGTCATTTTCTCAGCTGGACCTGAGTAGAGCATTATCTCCATAAACTAAGAGGGTAATTGCAGTTCATCACTCCCAGGAAGTCAGGCATTAATGCGTCCGTTCACAACTGTGAGCAGTCATGTATATCATTCCTTTATGGCCTTGTTGTCCATGCATGCATCCACAACTGCTGGTTTATAGCACATATGCATCCTCAATATCAGTATTAAAGAGAAACCATAACCGAGAATTGAACTTAATCCCAATCAGTAGCTGATATCCCCTTTCCCATGAGAAATCTTTACCTTTTCTCAAATGGATCATCAGGGGCCTCTGAATGGCTGATATTGTGGTGAAACCCCTGCCACAGTGTGATGTCAGGACCATGGTCCTGACAGTTTCCTGTCAATGAACCTTGTTGCATTGTGGGAAATAACAGCTGTTTGCAACTGCCAGAAAAGCAAGCAGCATCTCCTTCCACAGACATCACCTGCCAGCAGTAAAAATGTCACCATGTGATAAATGTCAGAATGTAAATCAGGGAGATGAAAGACTTTACAATGGGCAAACACTGACTAAATCATTTATACATAATTATTTCAAAAATGAAGCATGTTTTTATTACATTATTTTTACTGTAGTTCCTCTTTAAACAGTATTTAAACAAAGGTGCCAGGTAAGAGTAAAACAGTTTAAAAAGGGAGGTAGTGATGGACTTACCTCCCCAAACAGACTCGAACAGTCAAAATCTAAAAATTTGCTACGCGTTTTCAGCTGCTCCTATTACTGCCTGATGAAGCAGGTTACAGCCCCTGAAACGCGTTGCAAATTTTTGGAGTAATTTGATTAAAGAAATAAAATTTCATTTGATGTTTGAGTCTGTCTGGGGAAATAAGTCCACCACTACCTCTGTTTAAATACTGTTAATACTTTGAGTCCACCCTTGGTGGAGGGGTGTTATCTGTTATCTTCTAGAACTATGGGTCAAATCTCCCCACCTGCGACTACAGCGGTTTCCTTAGTGGTAACTTACCTTTGTGAGTACCATTTCACTAATACAAAACTAACATTCATCATACTACCATATCACAGTATTTTGGGATCTCGATTTCCTCCCTTTTTTTCAAGGTCCTCAATATCAGAGAGACTTATATACATCTGTGTGAGGTATGGAATGCATGATGGTTGGGGCCCAATAGAGATTGAAAATCGTTATCAGAAACGCTAGCATTTTTTATAACGATTTATGCACGTAAGAACAAGCACTTTCCATAGCGATTTTCAGGGAATGGGATTTTGGACCCTATATTTGCTCCTAAAATGCTGCAAGCTCAGTGACTGCGATTTCTCCAAATCACAATCGCACCTGTGGTGGAATCACCAGCATAGGCTTGCATTAGCCTAGCACTTTTGCATGCGCCAGTGATTCCTTGGAAGCACAAATCGATGATGAAACCGATTCAGTGGGCCCCAGTCTTGACTTTGTGCATTGAGCCTGTGGTACTAGTGGCATACAGTACGCAGTTAAGGTAAATCAAAAAAATGTTTTAATTATTTGTTTTGCAGTTGGCTAAAAAAAAAAGAAAAGCTAAGGCTAGGTTTGCAGTGGGGCGTTGTGGTGCAGCGTTATAACGTCTACCAAGAGAGAAAGCAACAGAAGTTGGCACATGCAATCCATAGAAAAACTTTATTGCTCCGGCCAGTGGCCACATATCAAGAATTAAAAAGCAGACATACATAGAAGCTTCCTACCCGTTTCCTACTGCGCTGTGGGGTGAGTTGGGAGCGGTGAGCTGCCTGACAGCTGTTTCGCTCTTCTGAGCGTCTTCTGAGGCTCTGCGCACCCTATATAGTCTGTTTATTGCCTGATAAAGCGGGCATGTGCCCGGGAAACGCGTTGCAAAGTGGAGTGTATGTTCAATAAATGTTATTTTTGATATAAATAACGAATCCCGGTATGTTTGATTTTGAGAGAGGTAAGTCCACCGCTTCCCCCTTTTTAAACGGTTTTTAGACGCTTTTATCCTATTTTGGCGCCTCTGTTCAAAGAAATTTTCTACAGTGCGTTTGAGTATGTTGATGAAAGCATGGCTGTCTGTCCTCACCCATCCTTTCGTCTCCCGACAGCGTCTTAACTACCTGCTAGTGCTCCAGGCTCACCGCAGTCACATGACAAAGAACCTGGAGCTCAAGCTGCCAGTTAAAAAGCTCCTGGCGAGGTGAGTGGACGCAAACTGGAGTGATTATAGGTAGCCATACTTTTGCCAGCACATTCCACTGCACGCTGTTCATGGGGGACAAATGGTACGTACACACTTGCAACTATGGTTGTTTGAAACAGCATCTTAACGATCGGTCTGCCGACAATCAGGTAAAGAACTTTACCAAACGATTATTAAGTACAACGACGGACGAATGATATCGGGACGATGAGAAAATCCAACAGGACGGATCATATTGAACGACAATCGTTACAAAACTATAGTGTGTACAGTTATCTGCCGAGCACGATCGTTACAAGGGCCAATACGCCTGCGTTGGGTTCTGCCCAGCTTCCGTACTTCCTGTGTAGCGCGACCCGTAAAGATTGTTACATTATAAATTTCAAACAAACTTTGTTTTCAAGTTAACTATCATATATTATTATCTATTGTATCCCCATGTTTGATTTTTTTTTTTAAATATAAATATGTACGCAACATTTCCCTCTGATTGGTTTTTTCTGCGATAACGATCGTTAATATGTGTATGATGATTGCTGCATCGTATCGTTGCATTCCAATCGTTCCAATATTGTTCGTCTGGTAACTATCGTTCCTTGTAAACGATTGTTATTGCAAGTGTGTACGTACCAATAGGCAACACATTGCAGGGTCGGTTTATAGGTGGGTCATAGCTTTTGGCCTATTTTTGTAGGCCAAAAGTTGGGGATGGGCTTATCCATGGGTTGGCCTATGCACGTGTATATACAGTGATCCTAATTTCCTGGCATTTCTCATTCTTATTTTGGGTTGAAGGTTTAAAAAATCAAGGTCTGTAAATCACAACTGCCACTGGCAACTGTTCTTGTTGTTTATAATTGTTGAGTTTCTATGATGAGAAATTACCTGTTAAACATTTCTCACTCTTTGCTCCTTTTCTGCTATCAAAAGTGGTTCTTGCAGTTAGAAGTTTAACAGTGTCTTATCAGGTGTTGTGGAGAGTACTACCAATGTATAACTGCAGTCCCCCTTTCCAGATGCAGAGAGAACTGTAGTTTATAGACCTAGTTAGATGGACTCTGATTCTGCAGCAAGTTTTTGCTGCACAGGAAGCGGAATTCATCTGGGCTGAGCTGAAAGTTTGATCAACAGATCTGGAAGGCTAATGATTAATTAGGTGACAGCTGATTCATTAATTATCATTCATTAACCTTTCAAATTTGATTAGCCCCGGGTAAAGTTCTGGTACAGCCCAGAGGAGTTATCAATCACACTTGTGCATAAGAAGATGCCAACTGAAAAATCAAGAAAAGATTTCTAGTGCTGGGTTATTAACACTTAAATTGGACCTGAACTCTTGCACAGGAAAGTAGGAAAATATAGAGAAATGCAACCTGTTTGTATTTAGAGAGCCTGTCTAATTTCCCCTCATCTGTGACTAATCACAAGTGTAATTTGATCTCTTGGCTGTGTCAGCTGGCTGCCTCAGCACATGACAACACAGTTTCATGTATTGTGCAGCCAAAGTTAAAGAGACACTGAAGCGAAAAAAAATATGATATAATGAATTGGTTGTGTACTATGAATAATTACTAGAAGATTAGCAGCAAAGAAAATATTCTCATATTTTTATTTTCAGGTATATAGTGTGTTTTCTAACATTGCATCATTCTATAATATGTGCAGATTACACAACACTCAGCATTCAAAATGATTATTTCAGAGCAGTGTGTGAACTAATGACCTCTCCTCTGTCAGAATAAAAGGAATTTGTTTAGTAACAGTTGAGATAATAAAAGTCAGATAACAGCCCTCTCCACGACTTTGAAAGTCGTAGAGATTAATGGCTTTCTTCCATAGAGATAACAACTGGAGTTTCTTAACTCTTCCTGTACTGGAAACAATTAGACTGATGTATCTGATCTTAATGTTTTATTTCTTAGCTGTACTACACATACAAATCATAATATCATAATTTTTTTTTCGCTTCAGTGTCTCTTTAAGTGACAAATGTATATCCTATATGAGGGGTCTATTTTCTCGAGATGTAGACATAGGAGGGCCAGAGATGGAGATAAGATAAAGTTTGGTATGTACTGGAGTGCAATACATTTTTCTATAGAACGCCATCATTTCACTACTTTAGGACAGTCCCAAAACATATGAACTATAGTTCCAATTTGTTGTTGACATTTCCAGCAAAGAGGAGAGTTTTGGAGAAGAAAGGGGAAAGCTTCTTTGGGGTCAAATACCAGCGAGTAGAGATTTTGAGGTATTGCTCCCAGTGTGTATTACACATAAAGAGTTTTGATCTGTTTCTCTTTGCTTTAATTAGTTGTACGGTCGAGATATCAGAGCGGAGGTCATGTGACCAGGATGCTGCATACTTAGAGAGAGGGGATTTTTTAGAGGAGTTTAAATCATTGTACCAAATGAATATACTGCCCTTAAGCGGTTTAGTTGAATTTAACATGGTAAAGACATAAGCCGACCATTTAGGTAATGCTGGGAACAATATTTGTGGGGGACATGCCCATGCTGGGAACAATACTTTGGGGGACATGACCATGCTAGGGTCAATACTTGTGAGGGACATGGCCATGCTGGGGTCAATACTTGTGAGGGAAATGACCATGCTGGGGACAATACTTGTGAGGGACATGGCCATGCTGGGGACAATACTTGTGAGGGACATGGCCATGCTGGGGACAATACTTGTGAGGGACATGGCCATGCTGGGGACAATACTTGTGGGGGACATGGCCATGCTGGGGACAATACTTGTGGGGGACATGGCCATGCTGGGGACAATACTTGTGGGGGACATGACCATGCTGGGGACAATACTTGGGGGGACACATGGACATGTTGGGGACAATACTTGGGGGGGCAATGGACATGCTGTGGACAATACTTGTGGGGGGGCATGGCCATGCTGGGGACAATATTTTGGGGGACATGACCATGCTGGGGACAATACTTGGGGGGACATGACCATGCTGGAGACAATACTTGTAGGGGACATGACCATGCTGGGGACAATACTTGGGGGCACACATGGACATGTTGGGGCCAATATTTTGGGGGGGGGCAATGGACATGCTGGGGACAATACTTGTGGGAGACATGGCCATGCTGGGGACAATACTTTGATACTTTAGGGGACATGACCATGCTGGGGACATTACTTGTGGGGGACATGGCCATGCTGGGGACAATACTTGTAGGGGACATGACCATGCTGGGGACAATGCTTGTGGAGGACATGGCCAGGCTGGGGACAATACTTGTGGGGGACATGGCCATGCTGGGGACAATACATTGGGGGACATGACCATGCTGGAGACAATACTTGTGGGGGACATGACCATGCTGGGGACAATACTTGTGGGGCACATGACCATGCTGGGGACAATACTTGTGGGGCACATGACCATGCTGGGGACAATACTTGTAGAGGACATGACCATGCTGGGGACAATACTTGGGGGGACACATGGACATGCTGGGGACAATGCTTGTGGGGGACATGGCCATGCTGGGGACAATACTTGTGGGGGGTATGGCCATGCTGGGGACAATACTTGTAGAGGACATGACCATGCTGGGGACAATACTTGGGGGGACACATGGACATGCTGGGGACAATGCTTGTGGGGGACATGGCCATGCTGGGGACAATACTTGTGGGGGACATGGCCATGCTGGGGACAATGCTTGGAGGGACATGACCATGCTGGAGACAATACTTGTGGGGGACATGACCATGCTGGGGACAATACTTGTGGGGGACATGGCCATGCTGGGGACAATACTTGTGAGGGACATGGCCATGCTGGGGACAATACTTGTGGGGCACATGACCATGCTGGGGACAATACTTGTGGGGCACATGACCATGCTGGGGACAATACTTGTAGAGGACATGACCATGCTGGGGACAATACTTGTGGGGGACATGGCCATGCTGGGGACAATACTTGTGGGGGACATGGCCATGCTGGGGACAATACTTGTGGGGGACATGGCCATGCTGGGGACAATACTTGTGGGGGGCATGGCAGTACTAGGGGACAATACATGTGGGGAATATAGACATGCATAGCACTTTGTGGGAAACATGATACTACTGGAAGCAATACTGAGGGTCATGGCAATATTTCTAAATGTTGGAAAAAGCAATATTTGTTAATTCCAAATTAAGATGGTCAGAAGTTGGGGGGGGTCCACTTAATTCCGTATATACACTGCAGCTATTTCTTTTTATTTAACTCATGATACACACAGCAGCTATTTCTAATACATGCAGAACTAGGTTATACAATGCCCATATTTCTCTGCAATTCAGCTGTGACTCATAACAACCCAATCCTAGCCCTTGACACATGCAGCTGTATAGCGTCCTCAGGGCACTCAGTGCATCTTAAGGCAAGCTAAGCAGGTGCCTGGGGCCTAGTGGGTGTCAGAGGGCCCGACTGCCACTTTCTCTGACCCCTTTTCCATCTCAGATTACAAAAAGGACCATAAGGGGAGGCGGCCAAAACTGCTACCTTGCTTAGGGCCCACTTTCATCTTACTCCATCTTTGAATGTCCTTGTATGAGAACAGGCAGCTCGCTCCATGCTTCTCCTGAGTATTTACAATGTTGCCCTGGCCAGTCACTTTCTTGGGAAGAATCCTGTTATTGCTGCTGAGATTTGTTATGTGAGGCTGAGATAATACATGACAGACATTAAACGCAGACGCCAGGCACAGCTGGCATTCAGGAGGCTTCTTCCTCTTTGAGTTTTATGATCCATATGCAATTAAACTTCCCATTACAAATATTATTTACTTTTTTCCAAACTGTTAAGCACATTGACATCCCCTCGCTGCCCTCCATGGAAGACGATGGGGTTCATTTCATAGGAACAAAGAACTACTGCCTGACAACCTGGAGCGGCGAGAGGCCTTCCCCTGACTTATGGGAGCAATTTGCACTCAGCATTTCAGTGCTGTCTGTCAGGCTCTGCTACAGAATCGTCTCTATGATAAATTTATGAAATTAAATGCTAGATTCACAGAGTTGCCAAGTTTCCAGGGACAACCCCGGCTTTTGGATACACATCTGAATCCTTCTTTATTTACAGCTGGAAAAAAGTCTGATATGGAGTATAGATAAAAGAAATAACAATATCATATTTTAACAATAATATATTACATTTGAAAGGACCACAATCACAACAAGTTGTGAAATTTAAAATACTGTACATGCAAACACATCAATAAAAAGTGGATTTTATCCTGGAAAATTTTTTCGCTTCAGTGATCCTTTAAGTACACATTTTAGGCTATACCAACACTGAAATGTCATGAATTTTCTCACCCTAATTGTTTTTCTCTTCAGCCGTAAGGAGAGCTAGTTTAAGAAATATATTCTGCATAGAGGGAAATATGAGGGACAATATCCTTAGAGGTGTGCCACAACACCCACATAAACTTTATACCAATAAGAATATGTATAAAATATATTGAAGAAACTCAAAAAGATTTATATGCAAAAATACAAAAGTCTTTATTGAAGACAAAAGTCGTGCAAAATTTTCATAAAAGGTATCCTTCAAGAAGCATATTCCATAGCCGAGGATGGTGAACATTCCGCAGTGATTAACATCAAGATTAGTGCAATTGTAAGTATTGAGGCAACAACGTCGACTTGTTTCGAGCTAGACACTGCATCAGGCCTCCACATATAGAGTCAAATCTGGATAATTACTGCATGATCTTAAGCAACACATGGACAACATGAAGTCAGGTGAGACCACTCATCAAATTTTCACACACAGAGACTGCAAGGGCTGGGGTAGAGTGGACAACTCTCCTCTAGCCCTTGCTACGTGCGGTCTCTCTGTGTGAAAATAGGACTAGTGGTCTTACCTGGCTTCATGTTGTCCAGATGTTGCTTAAGATCATGCTGTAATTATCCAGATTTGACTTTATATGTGGAGGCCTGATGAAGGGTCTATCCCGAAACAAGTCGATGTTGTCGCCTCAATACTTACAATTGCACTAATCTTTTTTTCAAAGACAGCCGAGTGGGACGGACCTACTAAACCTGTGCAAGGCGCCAACAAGTGGGATTTCTGGGTGGTCCACAGCTGGAACGGAGGAGGACGGGGGAAGCCTCTTTAGTTTCCCCCCTTCTGAGGTGAGTACCCTATAGGGGCACTTTTTTATTACAGGTACACTTTAAGTACCCAGCATGCACAAAATTTCTCAATATAAGTTTGATATTAACTACTTCATAGTACTTTTCCAGTCCCACCCTAATAAAAAAGCTAGCACCCAAATGCTGGAGTAAATTTATTATTTTTACTTTTTGTTCTCATCAGGAAAAGATAATCTTTCTTGTGTTTTAGTTATTTAACTCTACTAATGTCCCTTTCTGAGCTCCATACCGGATTCTCTGTCTTTTCTCAGCAGCCGACAATACATGTGTTTATATTGGATCAAAGCGCTGTGCTGTATGAAGGATTCTCATAGGCCCGCGTCCTAATGTTGTCACTCTGCTTTGGATTGTTTTCCATTATGTCTTTTCCAGTTTCCATCACCGCCAGATCTGCTAGTCTGTTTTTATTTCCTTCGGGGCTCAAAACCAACAATCTATCCGCTCTGCATTCAAGTGTAAATGTATACTCTCATAGCACGCGGCAAGCACCACTCAGAACTGGGTCACACTGACTGAGGAAACCGAGCTGCCACTAGCAGCATCACAGGCTGTTTACTGAGAAAGATGACTTCAGGACTTTATTCATGTGTCTTTCCCTTTCTTACGTGAAATGCTGGCAAGGGAAAATAACTGTATTCCCAGTGTCACTTTCTACCTCACGGCAACCAAATGATAATCATTCTCTGACCAACTATATTATCCTCACCAGTGGCGTATCAATGTGGGATGCAGAAGTTGTGACCGCACCGGGGCTCTTGGGCCAGACAGGCCCGAGGGGTCCAGCCTCAGTATTAGCCCTCTACTGGCCCTGTGCTGGTAATGATTGATCACTTCTATATAGATGCTTAGAATAATAGTAGTCATTAACAAAACTTTTCCCCATCCACTTCTTGCACCTCTAACACTGAAGCTGGCCTTGACAAGTTTTGGGGTGCAATATCAATTATATCCTAGTAGACCTAAGCCTGTTTAAAAATGGGCTCTAGGTCTCTCTCAACGTTGCCACCACATGTCAGCCCCCCCCCCCCCGCCCGCCACAACCCCCCCCCCCCACTTCCATCCTCCTCCTCCTGTCCCAATGGCTACACATGCGGAGTAGCCAAAACACACGAGACACAGGGACAGGAGGGTGACGCAGGGACAGTTAGGGTTTTATTACATACGATAGAGTGCTTGGGGGGGGGGCCCATGTAAAACTTGCACTGGGGTCAATAGTTCCTTAGCTACGCCACTGATCCTAGCCTCTGTCTTTATAAGTGTAAATATTGGACTAAGACTAAATTATGAAGACTGATAAAATTAAAAATTTAGCTAGCGTGGCACTGCAAGACACAGGAAATAAGCAAGTGCATCGCACACCATAAGAAGAAACCATATTGCTTGCTTCTGACAGCAGAAGACTTAGGTCCAGCTTTCTGCATGGGCCTGCCTTGAATTCTGATTAGTAATAATAATAATAAGGGGCACCTTGGCTGCATAATACCTGCAGAACAAAAGGTGCACTTACAGTCAGGCACTTGCAGAGGGGGGTGCTCTGGGTGCCCAGCCCCCCCTCCCCCCATTTTTTGAATCATCAAAAAAGGCCCCTTTGGCTGTGCAAAAGAAGCTCCGCCCCCAACCGCGGAATCAAGTTACCAAGCCACTATATGCACCTAGTACCAGTCCATGGGCAGCACCCAAACAGCACCCAGTACCCACCTTTGGTTCAAACCCATATGAGACCCAGTACTCTCCCATAGCACACATCCAGACCACACATGACACTCCCTACTCACTCAAGTCCTGCCCACTGCACCTACATGCACCTAGTACCCAGTCTTGGCCTGTACCCAGCCTGTACCCAGCACTCGAATGGTTCTCTGTACCAATCAACACTCACATGGCACCCACTATTGTTTATCAACATCTGCTATTCATTCAGCGCTCAATGCAAATAAACACCCAATACAAACTGGACATTGATACCCACTGCAGCTTGACACAGACTGTACTTTGGCACCTCAGCACACAATGTAACTTAGCACAAACTGGACCTTTGCATCTTACCACCCACTTGCATCTGGGCACCCACTGCACCTTGGCACTTACTGCAGTTTTTCACCTTCCAATGCTTAGCAACCACTGCATATTGGCAACCACTTCTTCTTTGCCTGAAAAGAAGCTTGGGTGCTGATAAAGAGGGACAGAGGTCACAGTAATTAAAGGTGAGTCCGTGCCTACATCAGGCTCCACTGTGCCCACTCTAATAGTGGGTACCTATCACTGCTGATTTTAGGGTGGCTGTGCCAAATGACTTGGTAGGAAGGAGACACAAATTCTGCCTGATATTCCTATAAAGGAGGGGGGTGCTAAGATTGCTTAATTCTGCATTGTGGAGAGGAGGTATCACTTACACAATTTAGCACGGCTGATTGGGGCCCCTTTTTCAAATTTGAGCGCCCCCCTTGAGGATCCTCTGCACAGCCCTGCTTACAGCGAAATCAGCCTCTGATTGTCCGGCAGCATGCCTGATCATTAACTCATCTTGGCAGGCCTAGGTACATACGCCAGATTTTCAGGTGAGACAGCCCTGATTGACCAACACAGCATAGAACACCATAACATGTCTATCAGGCTTCAGTAAAATAAGAACAGGATTAAGCGAGAAAGCCATTATGAAAACTAGCTTATCTGACAACAAGTCTCAGAAGTAAGTGAAAATGTCATCATCAAGTTCACCATCACTTTTCAGCTTGTTTGAGACCAGAATAAATGAAAATGAAAACCACCCACCACCACCATGCGGCCAGCTCTGCCTTGCAGGGATAAAAGATGCTCCCCTGACCTCAAACACTGACTGATGAATTCCATGATCAAAGCTCCAGAAACCATCACACTGGATATCATTAATTGTTTTGATTTTCCAAAGTAATTAACTGTGAAAGCTTTCACCATGAGTGTTTATCTCCTGTCCTTCTGATTTCCAGAGTCACCTGCCTTTGTTATCTCTCCAAATCTCCTGAGCCTTTGTTATAATGCCCAGAACTGTACTCTCTATTCAAGGCGTGGCCTCACCAGTGATTTGCATAGTGGCAATACCATATTTACATGCCATGCTCCATGTTTTATCTTTCTTTTTATGGATCCCAGGGTTTGATTTGCTTTTGCTGCAGCAGACCTTGTACCTTCTCCAACATTCCCAAGTTCCTTTTGGGACCTCGATGCCTGCTCAGTACATGGATTATTATTGTTGTTATTGATTTACAAAGCATCAACATATTCTGTGGCATTGTACAGAGTAAGATACATTATAATCCAGACAATGGTATACACAAAATATAGACACTGGTACATAATAAACCATTGGTTACAGTGGCAAATGTAACATGATGAACAAAATATATAACAAATTCCGAGTCATATAATGGGGAATAGGGAGGAAACAAAAAGTGGGTGTAGTATACAAAATGTATGGATTGAAAAGATACTAATGCAACCAACGTGCATTTACTAACATTACACCTTAACAACTACCCCTCCCCCACTCCAACATTATATTAAAGAGTAACTGTCGGGCATTAAATAAAAAATCAATTATTTATTTTTATCTGGTAAACAAGTAATAAGGATGCTAATCAGGCAATTCAAAAGTTAAAATCACTATTACTTTTCTTGTTGATAAATGATCATTCCCCAGTTTACATGACTCTTATTTGGTACACAGAAAATTTGGTACACAAAAGAGAAGTTGCAGGGCATGCTGGGTTGTCTTTTTTTTTTGCTTCTCTACTTCCCCTCAAACTTAACTAATGCAGCCTGATTGGCTGAAGCCTCTTTCCCTCCTGTTTTCCCCTCCCACACCTCTGTTCCTCTCTGATTGGCCAAAATTTCTCAGGCTGAAACAATGCACTTTCTATAGTGAAGGGCTGGCAAATCAGGCAGAGGAGACTAAGGGTGGATATTACATCATGACTGGCTTCAAAATAGCCACAGTAAATATGGAAACTGTCTAGAATAGGATTCTCTACTTTTCCTTTATAAAATTCACAGGAATCATAATGTGGACAGTGCAATACATATGTTATGCAAGTAGAGCAAGTATTTATCTACTTATATATTTGTTTTTTTTCCTGAGGTAGTATGGCTGACAGCTCCTCTTTAAAGAAGTCCCCCTCCCTCACATTCCCCAAACCTTCCTCATTCTCACCTATTGGCATCCTGGGGGTGATGTCTCCCCACTAAGTGTGGACTGTGATTAGTCTCCTTATATTAGTTAGATTCCTGGTTGATCAACCAATGTGTCCCTTTCTCCAGACACACCATTCTCTAGTGCCCAATATAGGATCTCCACTCCCTTGTTCAATTCCCAATGCCACATCCCACAAACCCCCATCCGCACAGATGTGTCCTGCCCACATAGTAACCGCACCTCCTTCATAGAAGGCAACTGGGGGGAACAAGCAGGTGGAAGAGGGTGAATGTTGCATGAGCCCTACAAGTTTTCAAAGCTTGCAAAGTGGACATCTGGATGGGCAAAGTGTGGACATCATATTTTTCAAACCCATAAAAAATGTAGCCACAAAACACCTGATCTTAAAGGACTTCCGAGGCCAAAATTACTAAAATTACACTTTACCTTTTTATTATCAGAATCCACGGAGTATGCCCTGCTCGTCCTCCGCTCCCTCCCGCCGTCAATCTAGAGTTTTCGCTTCCCCCAGGGCTTTACCGACTCCACCGAACGGGTCGCATCCATTCCACCACTAAGATGGCCGCCGCCTTGATCCGCGGCTGCGCAGTACGCTTTGCCGCGAGTGCGACTGTGCAGCCTTTAGCCCGCCTCCAGCCGTGCCCGACGTACGCTTCAGGAGGATGCCGGGAAGCACTAAGCGGCTGGAGGCGGGCTAAAGGCTGCGCAGTCGCACTCGCGGCAAAGCGTACTGCGCAGCCGCGGATCAAGGTGGCGGCCATCTTGGTGGTGGAATGGATGCGACCCATTCGGTGGGGTCAGGCAAAGCCCTTGGGGAACCGAAAACTCTAGATTGACGGTGGAAGGGAGCGGTGGACGAGCAGAGCGTCCTCCGTGGATTCTGATAATTAAAAGGTAAAGTGTCATTTTAGTAATTTTGGCCTCGGATGTCCTTTAAGGATGTACCCCTTTATCAGACAGAGTAAAGTAATAGCTGGACCCCCCTTACAGCTCAGGGCCCCCTGCGGTCGCAGGGGCTGCTCCCATTTAGTTCCGCCCTTGTCACAAGGGGTTATTTGAAGTCATCTCTGGGGCTTCCATGGTGACCTTGAAAGTATAAAAGGTTTTTTTGTTGCCATTTTATTTCCGTAATATATTGTTTTGCAAGAGAACAGAATACAAAAGTAGATAGATTTGTGGTCTTTTGTCTTGCAAATAATCTTCAAGTCTCCCGGTTCAGCATGATAATCACCTCAACAATCTATTATTACGCCTGCTATGATTGCTTTATCAAGTGTCTTAACGCCCTTACCTTTTCCAAGAAAAGCCATTTTTATTGCCTTCAGTTAGTATGGGAATTATTGTAATTTCTATAATAACTGGCAGAAGAGGAGCTCTTAATCTATGGCCCAGAGAATAGATGGGGCGGCCTCCTCCAATGATACCGAGAGAATTTATTCCAGGTTTGTAAATATCAAAACGTACCTTACAGCCACTAGTTATTTTTCTGTGAAATGCTTAAGCAGACTCCTCCATCTAATTCCACTTGACTGCACCTGCTCTTGATGCCGTCACCTCCCGACTGTGAAGATACCTGAAAATGGCTATTAAAGGCTCATCAAGGAATAAAAACAAAATTGAATTTAAATGGTGTGTGCCACAGCCCAGTCATCAGCGGCAGATGGGGAGAGGTTGCCTGCTATGGATTACTCTGCAGAGGCTCTCAATAATGTGCAGAGCAGGTTCTAGCTGTTTGCTGAATAACCCTTCAGCCTGAGGCTGAGACTGGAGAAATGGATTCTTAATGGTGTCAGGAGATATATGGAATTAAGTTTAAGGCTGCAAAAGTAGCTGGTGGAAGTCTAGTCAGTTTTTTTTGTTTTTTTGCAGATTTCAAAATAATGGGGGAGGGGATGGGTTTAACGCCAACTTTTTTTTGAGTTTTCAAATTAAGAACATCGTCTTATAACAATTATGAAACACATGAAACAAACAAATTATCCTCTCAAGGTTCCATCTACAGGTTCATAATCATCAACAAACAACTCCACTGAACAACTGTTTCTAGTGGATGAGTTGTAGTTCACACCCAGAGAGCCAAGAAGGACGCTAGCCCCAGAAGTGTTCAGAACCTCAGAGAGTGGTGCTATCATCTGGAACCTCTGGTTTATAAAGTGGTTGTCCCGAGAAGTCTGCCCATCCCGCCACACCCCACATTAAAGAAGGAAGTTTGCATCTTTAGCAGGCATTGGGTTGCTGTTGTATACAGGCTGGATTTACTCACACTTCTCAGCCAATGTGGGCTTTATTGACCGCCGTGCCCAAATTCAATCCAGTGTGTGTATGTAGATTACGTAGCCATAGGTCTTCACCATTGTCCTGCAAGAGTCAGTAGACAGCTGCCCCTCTCACCCTTTTTTGTCTTGAAATGTTATTCATTTTGTATATTGCAATTTGTTATGTATTTTATTCATCATCTTACATTTGTAACTGTATTTACCAAATGGGTATTGACTGTATTATCATGTACTCCATGTTTGTTTTTTGCTACTTTGTACAGCACCACGGAATATGTTGGCACTTTATAAATCAATAATAATAATATTACCCCTGGGGGTGAAGAGGCTGCCATAGCCAATAGAAGAATATTGGTAAAATTTCAAATATTCTACTTCTTAAATCATGTAGTAAAATATCAGTAATATTTTCCTATATTTTACCATGACCTATCCAAACCCTTCTATCACACAGAACCCCCTTCTACCACTGCCTAACCCAAAGACCCTCGTGGTAGTGCCTAACCCAAAGACCCTCGTGGTAGTGCCTAACCTTACTATTTCCTGACGGTGCCTAACCTTAGCCCTATTCCTATTTTTTAGTTTTCCAATCAGAAATTACGACATTTAACATCCGCGGAATCCAAATGAGCATCCTTACTTTTGGGAGCCCAATGTAAAACTTGCCCTGGGGCCCATAGCTCCTTAGCTCCACCACTGTCTGTGCTTTTCCCTTGCATGTCACAGGCAGCTGATTTGCGGTTATCAAACTCTTACTGAATGGCCACTAGTGTCTTATATTGCCCTTGACTGGATGGAAACAGAAGTGCAGTACCTGGTAAATGTTTCACTGAAAACAAGAAATCAATGAAAATTCCTTTGATGACAAGATGCTCCACTAAGGCTCTTGAGCCCGCATAAAAAGCATCTGCGTTTGTTTTCCATCAGGAGCTTGTACGTTAAGTAACTGCTGTATTACAATCCCGGATAATAGCTGGCAAAATGCTGAGCGCTCAATAACGGCCGCGCATTCACATGAATAATGTCTTCCCATCCTTTTTGGCATCTGGGTTTTAGTAGCCGTGTCAATTTTTCGGAGACGCTGACACTTACTTCCTTCGGAAAACAAATATGTGCTACAAAGCAGAAAGAGGCGAGAGTCCTGCGGCTAGCACTGTGACCGGCGGCCTGTGCCAAAACGCTGACATAGGCACCCGGCGCTGTGATGTCACTGAGCACATTTATGGAAGCAGTCTTGGCAGTGAAGGATGTTAGTAGTTTCCACCTAGTTGTTCATTAGGTTCAGATAATAGTTCATGGGAATTTCATGCTGAAGTTAAAGCGGACATGAACTGAGAACTTCCTCTCTGCTCTAAAAGATAAGCAACAGCATAATACCCTTTTTAGTGAACCCAAAGGTGAAATAAACTGATGAGATAAACAATTATATTGATCCTCCTACTCCTAAAAATGACTTTTTAAGGTATCGCAGGGTTTTCTTTTATATTTAAACAATTACAAAGTAGGTTGAATGTTTTACTGTCTTTTACCAGTGGCAGCCTATTAGGCGTCCCAGAGTTAGAATAAGGTCAGTAGTCCATGTATTTTATCTCTCCCTGCCCTCAGAAGTTGTATTCTGCCAGGAAAACTGTTATGGCTGTACTTTGCTTATCAGTTATGTTTACTATTAGAGATGGCCCAGCCTAGGAGAACTCATGGAGAAGCACATGATCAGTTTGATCAGCTGATAGATGTGTAAGCTTCTGATTTGCTGTGATGACTTCCTGGTTTAACACATGATCATGACCAGCAGCAAATCAGAGCCTAACATATCTATCAGCTGATCAAACTGATCATGTGCTTCTCCATGAGTTCTCCAAGGCTGGGCCATCCCTATTTACTATATTCCCCCAAGGTATTTTCCATGCCTAGAAATGAACTCTTTCAGGCAGCAAAATAAAACAAGTAAAACAGTCTGGTTATTAATATGTTTTGTACTATGCATACTGTACACATGTTTATCTCATCATCTATCCTCCTGCTTCCGAAAATGACTTTTAAATATCCTACAGTTTCATGTTATGTTTAAAAAAGTAAAAAAGATTTATTGTTTTGTTCCAGCTCAATGACAAAGTCTATCCCGTGTCTAAGAAAGCTAAAATATGTAAACTTTTAACCTTTTTTTATCTATCCCCTGCTCTCAGAAGCCCAGTTCTCTGCCCTATGTCTGCTTCCTTGAAAGCAGGAAGTAGACACACTGCAGATTTGTTGCAGGATTTGTATGAGCTGTAACAAAGAAATGTTTTTTTCTTTAGGTTATTATGCTGTTGCTTATCTTTTAGAGCAGAGAGGAAGTTCTGAGTTTAGATCCGCTTTAATTCAAAGTGTTGATGTTTGACTGTAGCCTCACTGGAAATGCCCACAAAGGCCATGATGCCAGGAAACAATGCTGTGGACACATCCATCAGGCCAGCATCGGGCCCAGCACTGGCGCATACGGTCCCTTTGTGTAACTTCCTGCAGAAGTGACTGAACGTCTGCACACAATGTTTCCAACTCTCATTAATTATCAGAATAAAACCAGACGTACGCCGCCACCAATGCGCTATCAACGCAAAATGGAAATGTGACATTCTGCAGAAGGAAAACCGCAGAAAATGGAGAATCCATCTTTTTGAAATGTAAACCAAAGACCGGAATGAGATTGTGCCGTCCCTTAACGCTGCAAAGCAATTAAGATAATATTTCCATTTGCAGATTGCCACTGCTTTGCATATTTCAAGCACTCCAAGACGTAAGTGAATTGTCAGACAGGAATAAGGGAACAGCAGCCAGTAAGAGTGCCCCAAGATGGGAGGAGTACTGCGGCAACGGCTCGTATTGTTCCCAGAGCCACACGTCCAAGGTGATCCCTGCTGTACAGATTACAAACAGGGAAAGTATAGTTTATTCCTAACACATCCACTTTGGATCAGCCAATCACTGACCTATTTTACCCATTCCAGTTAGCTAACCTACACAATCTGTTCATAGTAATCAAAATCTGTTGGCCCTCATACTACATGGACCAGATTTCTAGGAAAGGCCTCGAAGACTCGGGCCTGGGGTGGCTGCAGCCCAAGGCGGCACCTGGACATGAAATAGGGGTTGTTACATATGAAAGAGAAGGTGGCAGTAGGGAGCAACACATGAAAATGGAAGATGATGCCCAAGGGAGCTGTACATGAAAGAAAAGAGCTGCAGTACAAGGATGTTAGGAACGGAAGAGGGTTTTGCACATGTAATGGGAGGGGCGCTGCTGCACTTGGAAGGGAAGCCTCAACATACTCGGCCTAGGTGCAGAAAAAGTATAAGCCCGCCTTCCATGGAAGTGGTTAAGCAGGCCAATAATTGGCCAAACAGAATTGTAGGTATGTACATATCCTAATTAGCGGATTGGACGCCGAACAACATTGAAGCAATTACGGTCAAGACCCTTCTTAAGAAATAAGCCTGGTACAATTTTGATTGGCCAATCACTGACCAGTTTTACCAACCAAAGACCGGAATGAGATTGTGCCGTAGTATGAGAGCTTACCTACACAATCTGTTCATAGTATTCAAAAAAACGATTACCCTCATACTACACGGTGCTAGTAAAACTGGCCTCTTAGCAAAATGTTGATGTGCACCAAAGCTAGGCACAGTAGCATAAAAGCATCTTGCCCAGGGATATAAGTGGATGCAGGAATGTGAATTTACACACAGCCCAGAGAACATGAAGCTCATAGAGGCAGAGCTGATAGTTGCTCTCCACAGATGCAGTGCCTGCAGGACTCCTGTACTGAACAGCAAGGCCTCCAAATACAGTAGTAGGGATACCAATGCATGTTCTCCTGTCTTGCGATCACTTGCTGCAGGGGAGTAACTCCACATGATTAAATTAGAGTGTACAGGAGAAAGGCAGCAACACTTGGCACAGTTTTCGTGCGAGCTCTGCATCTGCGAGTACCGATGAAGCCTCCAATCCTCACATTGTACAAATGCTGCACCCCCCTACCTGAGTTCCTTAAAGAGAACCCGAGGAGGGGTTCTGAGAATAAAATCCCCATACAGAGGCTGTGTCTGTCTATAGAGCCCAGCCTCTGTTGCTATATAGTTCGCCCCTAAGCCCACCCTGCGCTCTGCAATACCCCCCTAAACACAGTCGCGCTGGCGACACGCAGCGTGTCGCAGCACGCTGTGTTTTCCTCTCTCCTGTCAGTCTCGCCGCTCCCCCGCCTCCTGCATCGCTCCGCTCCCGCCCGCATCCCTTCCCTCGCCGCTGATTGGAGGGAAGGGACGCGGGCGGGACCGGAGAGATGCAGGAGGCGGGGGGAGCGGCGAGACTGACAGGAGTGAGGTAAATACAGCGCGCATAGTGCGGCTGTGATTTATGGGGTATTGTAGAGTGCAGGGGGCGATTAGGAGCGATCTATATAGCAACAGAGGCTGGGCTCCATAGACAGACCCAGCCTCTGTATGGAGATTTTATTCTCAGAACCCCTCCTCGGGTTCTCTTTAAAGCAAATCTGGAGTGGGAAACTCACTTCAAGTTACTAACCTATGTAGAGAGACGGCTTTGAATACAGTAGAGCCTCTCTGGTCTTCTCTCGATGACTGGGTTCCACCACTGTGTCTTTGGTACTCCATGGCAGGCTTCAGTACGAATGCACTTGTCTTAAGAAGTTCTCAGAATGCGAGTACTTGTGCAGGCTGCTCGAGGAGGGCCAAAGAGGTATTCAACCTAGCAGGTGAAGAACTTCACTGGAGCACGGAGCTGGAACAACAGGACGAAGAGAGGAGCGGACAAGCTCTTTGGGATCCAGAGCCTTCCCTCTACATAGGCAAGGAACTAATTTTGTCTTGCTTCAGGCTTCCCTCTCTTGAAAAAATCAGCATCTGCTGTGATACTAGTGGAGCCTACGTGGGGAGCGATTCTTCTCTTCATCATCCTAGACTTTTGAATATTTGTAAGTAGCTGTTTTGGTGATGTATACACCAGGGGCCTAGCAATAGGGGGTGCAGCGGTAGCGACCGCATCGGGGCCCTTGGGCCAGAGGGGCCCCGAAGGGCCCTCCCTCAACTACAGTATTAGCGCTCTATTGGTCCTGTGCTCATAATAATCACTTCTATATATACATTGAGTAGTGGTAAACATTAACAAGCTCTTCTCCATCCCCTTCTTGCACCTCTGACACTGTAGTTGCCATTGGCAGGTTTTGGTGCGCCGTATCAATTGTTATGTATAGAGTGCCTGGGTGGGCCCCATTGTAAAACTTGCATCGGGGCCCACAGCTCTTTAGCTACGCCACTGGTATACACCTACTTTTCCCCATGCTTCTTCTCTGCACAACCAGTGCTTTTCTTGAGCCACAATCTGCCACTCCTGCACTGTCACTTTTATGCATTTACTGTATTATGATACTATGATTGTTGCATCAGAGGACACAAAAAAAAATGACAAAAAAAGACTCCTCGGGAATGGGAAAATTGTAAATCGGCATCGGAGGAAATCGGAATTGAAGCAGAATTGGAAACTGGTATTTCCGACCATCCCTAATATAAATAATATCAATTAACTTTATTGTCATGTATGGAAAAATCGCAATTCAAACAAATCGCATACAAAGTACACACAATAACGCAAACAACCAAAGGACAAAACTGAAAAATCCAGAATAGGACGGGCAGAAAAAGGCGGAAAATCACATGCAGAATGCACATGGATAATTCTACATGCTGCCTAGAACATTTTTTTTTTCATAGCATAGTATAATAAATAAAAAGGAAAGAAATTGTACATTCTCTTTTATGTAGTCTGATTTCCCATTTACATTTTTTTCCAGTTTATATTTTCCTCTAATAATTATGTCTTTGGCATTTGAGATATAAAGATAAGCAATATGGCTGGTAACATCCAACAGTAACAGCGTTTCTGCAATGCCAAATACAAAAATCAAACACATCAAAACAGGTCAGCTCTTTCACAGAAAGAAAGAAAAAGAAAAACGTTATCTCAAAGCAAATGGGAAAAGAAGGATGAATATATATTTTAGTTGTACAGTCAAAAAATGCAGCTGCAGAAGTTCACAAATTCTTTAACCTTCCTGGCTGTTTAATTTTTCTGCCAAACAGGCAAAAATCCTTTTTTTTTTTCTTTTTTTTTTGTGTTTCATGTAAAGCTACCAGAGTGGTAGCTACATGAAACACCACTAGAGGGTGCATGTGTCCCTCTAGTGCGATCGTCGCCGGCATCAATAGCAAACAGGGGAACGCGTATATAACGCGCTCCCCTGTTTGGCTTCTCCTGTCGCCATGGTGACGATCGGAATGACGTCATGGACGTCAGCCGACGTCCTGACGTCAGACGCCTCCGATCCAGCCCATAGCGCTGCCTGGAACTCACTGGTCCAGGCAGCGCAGCGCTCTGGCGGGGGGGGGGCCTCTTCCGCCGCTGCGTGCAAGCAAAGTGCTAGCTGCACGTACAGCACTTTAAATGGGCCAAATCGCCCCACCAGGGGCTGAGATATCTTCCTGCGCGGCATAGCCCGAGCTCAGCTCGGGCTTACCGCCAGGAAGATTAAATATATTTTTAATATATAATTTATAATATACAGTCCTGGCCAAAAGTGAGACTGTCAAAAATATTAGTTTTCACAAAGTTTGCTGCTAAACTGCTTTTAGATTGCGATTTCAGTTGTTTATGTGATGTACTGAAATATAATTATAAGCACTTCATAGGTTTCAAAGGCTTTTATTGACAATTACATGAGATTTATGCAAAGAGTCAGTATTTGCAGTGTTGGTCCTTCTTTTTCAGGACCTCTGCAATTCGACTGGGCATGCTCTCAATCAACTTCTGTGCCAAATCCTGACAGCAACCCATTCTTTCACAATCACTTCTTTGAGTTTCTCACAATTAGTTGGTTTTTATTTGTCCATCCGCCTCTTGAGGAATGACCACAAGTTCTCAATGGGATTAATATCTGGGGAGTTTCCATGTCATGGACCCAAAATTTTAACGTTTTGGTCTCCGAGCCACTTAGTTATCACTTTTGCCTTATGACACAGTACTCCATCGTGCTGGAAAATCCATTGTTCTTCACCAAACTGTTGTTGGATTGTTGGAAGAAGTTGCTGTTGGAGGGTGTTTTGGTACCATTCTTTATTCATTGCTGCGTTTTTTGGCAAAATTGTGAGTGAGCCCACTCATGAGAAGCAACCCCACACATGAATGGTCTCAGGATGCTTTACTGTTGGCATGACACAGGACTGATGGTAGCGCTCACCTTTTCTTCTCCTGACAAGCCTTTTCCAGATGCCCTGGAAATCGAAAAGGGGCTTCATCGGAGAATATGACTTTGCCCCAGTTCTCAGCAGTCCATTCAGAATACTTTCTGCAGAAGATCAATCTGTCCCTGATGTTTTTTTGGGACAGAAGTGGCTTCTTTGCTGCCCTTCTTGACACCAGGCCATCTTCCAAAAGTCTTCACCTCACTGTGCGTGCAGATGCACTCACACCTGCCTGCTGCCATTCCTGAGCAACCTCTGCATTGGTTGCACTCCGATCCCGCAGCTTCTTTAGGAGATGATCCTGGCACTTGCTGGACTTTCTTGGATGCCCTGAAGCCTTCTTAAAGAGAACTCGAGGTGGGATTTAATTATGTTAGTGGGGCACAGAGGCTGGTTGTGCACACTAACACCAGCCTCTGTTGCCCCATGGTGTGGCTCCAGGACCCCCCTGCGCGCCGCTATACCCCCGGCAGTGCTAGCGACACACAGCGTGTCGCCAGCACAATGTTTACCTCTGCCTGTCTGTTAGCGCCGCTCCCGTATCGGCGCTACCTGCCCGCGTCACTTCCCTCCAATCAGCGGGAGGGAAGGGATGCGGGCGGGTAACGCCAATACAGAGGAGGCGGGGGAGCGGCGCTAACAGACAGGCAGAGGTAAACATTGTGCTGGCGACACGCTGTGTGTCGCTAGCACTGCCGGGGGTATAGCGGCGCGCAGGGGGGTCCTGGTATACAGATAAAGGGGCATTCAATTCCCCATTTCTCCTATGTTTTCTCCTAGGTGATATTTTCATACCTTATCAATGAAATGCCTTTTAACCACTTGCCGACCGCGCACTCATAACGCGCGTCGGCAAAGTGGCAGCTGCTGGACCAGCGACGCAGTATTGCGTCGCCAGCTGCAGGCTGATTAATCAGGAAGCAGCCGCTCGCACCTGTCAATTCACGGCGGGGGGCTCCGTGAATAGCCTGCGGGCCGCCGATGGCGGCTCGCAGGCTAAATGTAAACACAAGCGGAAATAATCCGCTTTGTTTACATTTGTACGGCGCTGCTGCGCAGCAGCGCCGTAAGGCAGATCGGCGATCCCCGGCCAATCAGCGGCCGGGGATCACCGCCATGTGACAGGGGACGTCCCGTCACTGGCTGCACAGGACGGATAGCGTCCTGTGCAGCCCGGATCTCCAGGGGGGGCCAGGTAGGAGAGGGAGTGGGAGGATTTCGCCGCGGAGGGGGGCTTTGAGGTGCCCCCCCCCCCCCGCAACACCCGCAGGCAGGAGCGATCAGACCCCCCCAGCACATCATCCCCCTAGTGGGGAAAAAAGGGGGGCTGGTCGCTCTGCCTGCACGCTGATCTGTGCTGGGGGCTGCAGAGCCCACCCAGCACAGATCAGCTACAACAGCGCTGGTCGTTAAGGGGGGGTAAAGGGTGGGTCCTCAAGTGGTTAAGCCACCAGCAAGCAAGACATTATTCAGAATAATTTTGACAGTACCTTCAATTGCAGAGTGCTAAAAAGTTTTTTTAAACAGAAGATGAAAAATGATCTCCTAGGAGAAAACTTAGGAAAAAAAGTGAAATGAAAAAAGGGCCAAAGTGTTTTGCCTTCTATTTACATTTCAGGAGAGCCAAACGGCTGTCTTATTTGCATAGATAAAAACTCTTGCAAGGCAAACACTGTAAATAATTAAATAAAATGTGAAAAAAGACAAACTTTTAGTAGATAGGTAATACATGTACCAATGTTTATCTCACATGTCTCATGTCAGATCAGGTACATTTTAACAACAGTTGAAAAGTTATGGTCCAAAAAGACAATTTGTACGACCATGTCAATCCTAAAGGATGAACATAATACTACCGGTAAATAGTTTTCTCCACCCAATTATGCAAAATTAGGAGAGAGACCAGGGTTTAGATCCTGGTTTGAGCCTGTACCTATTCAGTAAGGAGTCCTTGGGCAAGACTCCCTAACACTGCAAAGTGGCCTGAGCGCCCCCCCAGTGGTTGTAGCTCTCAAGTGTTAACATTTCAAAACTGGACATTAGAATTAGGTTGCTACAGTACTAAAGAAAACTGGCAAAGGATATTATGTGACATGCTTAAACGGTAATTTCCTTTAAGTGCAAATATATCTATAACACCCTATACAAGTAATTTCTTTCTTTAAATCACATTAAATATTGTCCTTCCAGTCTTCAGCTACTTTTATTTTCATAGCAGGATAATGGCAACAATATAATATGTTGAAGATATCCAGAGTTTTTCCAACTCTGATTCATTCCGAACTCTGCATAAAGCAGGGCATAAAACTTGCTAATGACCTTTTACCTGTACAGCTCCCCTGGACTGTCTGCAATCAAATGTTCATGCCACAGAGAGGGGGGACTCTCACTTGGGTATGCTCCTGCAGCAATTGGGTGTAATTGCTCCCATCTCATTAACAGCTGAGAGCAATGCTTTCTTGGTGTAGCATATGTAGGGGTTCATAGTGGAGATTGGTAAAAACACCTGAGCAATCACAGCATACAAATAATTTGATAGAGGCTGCTCTCTTTTCTTATAGAAAATAGAGATTCACCATAAACCAAGGTCTAATCATATAAATTCAGATCTTAAGTGTCTTTCCATATGTCATCTCATGCTCCATAAAACGTAGCTTCCGGAGTAGGAAATATTCCCTGATTTTCTGGAGGTGTAATCAAGTGCTAGGTAATCACTCATATATCTGGCTGCAACGTGCACAGATTTAGCCCTCCTGGGAGTTAGCTCTACAGTCTTTTAAAAATATCCCTGAATCTCAAAATTCCAGGCGATCTTTGTAAATCCTGTTTGGCTTCTCCATAGTCGAGGTGGACCCGGTGACTAAAGACTTTATTCCTGTTTAAAGCAGACTCAAACTCTTGCACAGCACACAGTGAAAAGTCTTTAGTCCACAATGAGGCTGGACCAACTGAGTAAAAATGCTCTTTTATTTCACCTCCCTAGCGGTATGATTACTTCCAGATTTTATTGTCTAAAAGCAGTGCAATTTTTTCACAAGCTTTTAGACCATAAAAATCATGCTGCTAGATAGATCTGCAGCAGCCAAGCACATTAAACACCTCCCATGGATCTAGCTCGGGGCTACCGCTCTGAGCTGCGGATTTCCAACCGAGCCTGACTTGGGGTTACCGCTGAAGAGGTTAAAGGTCATTAAAATGACATAAAGTCAATAAAACATTGCCATGGCCATGTATTATTTACTTTTAACTAATTTGGCGCAAAAATTCTAATTAATTTTTAAGTTGCAATCTCTTGGGTTTCCCATCTTTCGAGATGGAACAGCAGTATAGGAAGTTTACGGAGTTAATGTTGGAAGCCATCCTAGTATGAAAGCCACACAATTTAATGTCTATTACAGGTCTGAGCAATTTTATAGATCTCTCTAACAGAAAAACATATGATGACGGTTAAGTCCAAAATCCACCGAATGCCAAAACAATTTTCTTCAGTGAAAAACAAAAATAAAATGTGCCAACAGACGTCTTCTCGGGAATAAATTATTTTTCAATGGGATCTTTATTTCTGTAAACAATATTTCATGCGTAATTCCTTGTGTCAGCGGTGTTAGGCTCGGGTTTCTCAGAAATCCATTTTTAGTGTTTTTTAGGTTATGAAAGTAGTAGAGCAAAGTCTTGCATTAGTCACTAATGATAGCAGGAGGTGTGGACTCCATTACTCGGCTAGCTGAACAGGCTGATGATAATGTTAAGCTTCAGAAGGATGTAAGAGCTAACAGGCTTGATGTACAATACTTGAGGGCCAATGCCGTGAACAGCAGATGGAGAGGTGCAGTACCCAACATCCCTTAATTTTTAACATACCAGTAATAGGAGTATTACACCATGTTATTCATCAGTTAAAGCAGAAAGTTTTGAGTAAGGAAAAGATCATTAATTGGCGGAATCAATAATCCAAAAAAGCAAACTTTCAAAATATAGCATTGCTTCTATCCTGAAGGTTGAAATGATTTTTCAAACAACTTATATACTGTAAAATTAAAAAGGCAACTTTAACTCAGGAAGGAGCTTCATCCAAATCAGTAGCTGATGTTCCTTTCCCATGACAAATCCTTACCTTTTCTCAAATAGATTATAAGGGGGTCTGTCTGGCTGATATTGTGGTGAAACCCCTCCCACAGTGTGATGTCAGGACCATGATCCCGACAGCTTCCTGCCTGTGAACCTTGTTGCATTGTGGGAAATAATGTCTGTTTCCAACTGCCAAATAGAGATGGCCCAGCCTTGGAGAACTGGTGGAGAAGTACATGATCAGTTTGATCAGCTGATAGATTTGTAAGGCTCTGATTTGCTGGTCATGATCATGTGTTAAACCAGGAAGTCATCACAGCAAATCAGAGGCTTACAAATCTATCAGCTGATCAAACTGATCATGTGCTTTTCCATGAGTTCTCCAAGGCTGGGCCATCTCTACTGCCAAACAGCCAGTATCTCCCTGTGTGCATAGAACTTTCAGTAAACAAACATTCCACAGAGATCGCCTGGCAGGATTAAAGATGTTGCCACATGTGATACATTTCCAAATGTAAATCGAAGTGGGGAAAGATCTTTTACAAAAGGCAAACACTGACTAAATTATACAGTATATATGTGTATATATATATATATATATAGCCCAGGCGGCTATTCGCATAGACATTTATGCTCTCCCTACTGCTTGCATCTGTTTCCCCCCACACCCCGCAAATGTGCTGATGAGTTAATTGGCTACCCCTCAAACTTGGCCATAGACTATGCTGGGGGGGGGGTTACACAGACAGACACACAGAATTGTGAGGAGCAGTATTTTCCATGTACCTATTTTGTGTGCATTACTGGTAGAGCTAGCACTGCACAGCTGAATCCCGTGTAAAGCTATTGCTTCACCGGGCAGTGTGATTTGTTTCATTACTAAACACTCCAAAGTCTTTTTTTTTTCTTTTTTCATTCCTTCCCTTGTCTGGTGGGAAGTAATTTTGGTCCAAAATACTTTACAGATAAAACATGCTTTTGGCAGCCCAGCTTCTGGCAGGTCAATAAATAAAGGGAATTTTCGCTATTAAATCTGCGATGGAGGGAGTGAAAAGTTTCCGTCCCAGAGAGGGGCTACCGGCGCTGGCCAGACCGGGCAGCTGTTCATGGAAAGTTATAGGGCTGCTATACGTGTTGTTTTCACTTTTTCTATAAATCCCTTTATTCCTACCACTAAGAGAAAAAAAAAACCGAGGAAGCAAATAAAAATTGGTAACCGCGTCTGTTATGTTTTGCTTTTCAATCCGCAGTCAGGAATTGCCCTACTAAAATTTTACGGCGCATGGTATTATTTTTTTTATGATATATTTCACTTAATTGAAAAGGGTCTTTTCGAGATTAATGGACGATGTTCAGATTCCAGTTTGGCACCAGCGGATTCTCAATGTATTTGTGCAATGATTCTTGTGTCACACTGAGAAGGCCGGGTAGCTAGAGACTGGTAGAGTCTATGTTCACTTACTGGACCTATTCTGTGCCTCTGGCACACCGACCTGTAGCCCCCTTACCCTTATGGAAAGGGGAGAGGATGAGCGGGGCATGAGCCAGGAACTACTTTATATTCATTACACATTTTATTTACCATGTGACTTTTGTCACTGTCATCACCAATTTTGTATCCATTCTGTATTTTGTCACCAATTCTGAATTTTGTATACTGGTGTATTCCATTTGTCTGTATTATTATGTACTCCATGTTTGTTTCTTACATTGTACAGCGCCATGGAATATGTTGGCGCTTTATAAATCATTATTAATAATAATAATACTGTAGGTGACAATACAATACAGGTGTGCAAAACATCACATAGTACATAAAAATAGAACATGCAAAAAGGGTGCAGGAAAAATTTGGGCGCCCAGAAAACCCAATAGTAGACTATCGGTAAATTTACCAATATTCTACAATAACAGTGCAAATGACAATAGCAAAATATCGGTAATACATACCGATATTTTACAAAGGCTAAACATTGCCCTATTCTCATATTGAACCCTCCCACTAGCTATGCCTAACCTTAACCACTCCACCATGGCTAACCTTAACCACCCACCCCACATGGCTAACCTTAACCCCTCATGACTAACTGTAACCACCCATCCATCACGGCTAACCTTAACCACCCACCCATCACGGCTAACCTTAACCACCCACCCGTCACAACTAACCTTAACCGCTCACTGACTAAACGTAGGCTCCTCGTGGCTAACCTTAACACACACCAACCCCCCGGCTAACATTAACCACCCACTCGCCCATGGCTGACGTTAACCACCACCTCAATTGCCAGGAAAAAGAACGCCAAAAAAATGCAATTTTCTGACACCGCCATAGACGCTCAGTGAAATGTTAGCATTGAGGGCAAATTTTGGTGACCCTGCCGCTGGCGCCCAAATTTCCTCTTTATGCTGATATTTCAATAGATGCCTTTGGCGGCGCCCAAACTGCTCAAAGTAAGATGACCAGGCTATTTGGGTATGTAGACCATGGCAGAGCATGGTTGTGAGACACATCACATTTCTGGAACACGTCCGGACCATCAGCCTGCACAGTCATTTGTGAGACACCCTATTTAACACATCCTCAGAGGTGCTTCTCAAATCATGTCTCACCAAATCTCTACCACAAACAGAGCTAAGAGTCTGCAATACATTTTGCCAAATTCCTTGCCAGGTATATTTTGATCCTGGATACAGTGGAGAGATTCTTATGGAAAGTGCCCATAAATTACAGTACTTCCAGAAGTAGTGATAAGTCTGAAAAGTGCTATTATTATTATTATTATTATTATTATTATTATTATAGTATTTATATAGTGCCGGCATCTTCCCCAGTGCTGTACAGAGTATATTGTCTTGTCACTTAACTGTCCCTCAGAGGGGATTCCAAACAGCAGCAGTGAAGTCTGATCCTATCTTAAAAACAAAGTTATAAATCTGAAAACAAAAATATGCAATTCTTTGCTATACTACTAATGTTCTAATAATGTTCTCAACACATAAGATTATTTTCTCTTCTGGTTCACTTAATTTTATCAAGCTGTCAGGTATCAACCACTAGCATTTTAATTAGTCCTGTGCAAGGTTCTGATACAAACTATGTATTTCAGTGCCTGCACAGAATGCTCCCGACTACAGGATTATGACCGTGAGCGACGCGGCCGTGCACTTGCGCATGCACAGATGCCGTCAATCTGGCCATGTCAGTGGCAGCTACGGAGGGGACCCCGGGAGAATGGCAAGGAGTGAACCAGTGGTGAGGAACACATAGGCTTCCAGGGGCTGGAGGAAGCCCCAGGCAAGTAGATCTGATTTTTTTATACTTTACCAGATGTATCCTTTAAGTTAGATACAAAAAATATAGTTTCTCAAAACAAATCTATAAAGGATATATGAAATATTACCAGGCCAAATACACCTCACTGGCTAAAACTCACTCAACTCACACGAAAAAAAAATCCTACCTATAGATACTAAGAGAGATGTGTATCACTTTATAAATAAAAATACACTGTTTGTGAGAAGTCTGGGTCTTTTGGAATATTATCCAGAACAGTTGTAACAATCAACAGAGACCAAATCAAAACAATTACAGCTTAATTAGCTCATAAACAGTACCTTTCATTTATTGTTATGCTATTCTGGCAACCTTAATTAATTAACCTAAATTAATGTCCAGCGCTGCGTAATATGTTGGCGCTTTATAAATACAACAAATAAATAAATAAATAAACCTTAGTTATGCTATTCAGTAGTGCCCAAACTGCCCATTCAATTGTTAAAAATAACCATTCATCCCAATCTTAGTAAAGTAACAGTTCATAAAGCACAGTCTGCTAATAATAGCTTATTGGTGCCCCCAAGGCATCTTGCCTGGCTTGACTATGCCTAAAAACAGCCTTGTGTCCTGAACTGCATGCTCATCAAGTCCTAGTAGAACAACGTAATACACTGAAGCAACTTATCTTCCTTCAGACAATCGAGAGGAGATGTGTAGGTCACATAAAGAATTGAAGTACCCTGAGAGGCTAGAGCATGGGCCACATGCCGCCATAATTACACATCAGAAAACACGGGCTCACTGTGAAAGAACTAAGGACACAGTACAGAGCGCTAAAAGTTTCTACAGCCAGGCGGCGTCCATTATAATAGCTTGAAAAGACTTGATCTGTCGGCATTTCAAGCAACATCCAGCAGACGGGCCACATCCAGCTGTATCAGCGAGATAATGTTACGCTGGCGGTGTGAGTGAATCATTTCAGCGATCGCTGGCTGATACACTTTGCTGCAGCAATTAAGTCCGTCTTGTCGGCTCCTGCGTGAGGACAACAGGGAATTTGCTTTGTGTCTGTCGCCATTCTCTGAACGCTCCTCTTACATCAATGACTTATTGTGAGGGAACATTTTTATACATGTACACCTAGAGTATTCTCCCGCTGTAAAGGAGATATCCTCTACCGGTAACCTCCACCTTTTGTTCCCCTGCTTGAGATCACGTTTTACTACAATTCTTTCGGTACCTATAGCAACAGAGTAACAGGTGTGGGTTTGCTTATAGTATGGCGGAGGTACTATACCTGATTAGCCATGTAGATGGTGCTATGAGCTAACACTGCGCTGATGGTTATATTAAGCTTAGCAGCTTGCCTTTTATCATCTAGAATTGTAGAATAAATGGGAAATTCCCTTAGTTGTTTTTAATGAACTGATTTCATCACATCTTCCTGGCTGCTTGCCTCGTATTAAGTGGAGCATAACAAATGCTAGGTGTGTCCAGACTTTGGCAAAAGGTTTTGCAGGTTGGATTATGTACTGGTCAAGGGCACTACCATTAGTATAAGCGACCAGTGTTCAGATCCTAGCCGGAGCTAAGTGTATGACGCCCTAATCTTTCAGGGTAGCTTAGCGAGCGTCACTACCCCTAGCAAGAGTATTGAGGGTCCTATTGCACCCCCCCCCCCCCCCTTCCCGCCTGTTCAGTGATGTACAGTTGTTTTCTGCCCCCCTCTCTTCCCTGAATCCCCCCATGCTAGGTAGCACAATGCTGTTAGTGGATGCTGGATAGTGTACTGGTTAAGGGCTCTGTCTCTGACATAGGCAATCTGGGTTCAAATCTTGGCTCTTCCTGTTCAGTAAGGAGTTCTTAGACAACACGCCCTAGCACTGCCTACTGAGTGGGCCTTGCAAGCACTTTCAGACAGGAGAAAAGCCCTATACAAATACTGGAGTTATTATTATTCTATTTACTGAGTCCACGTTGTCTCTGGTCTCCTCTTCTTGTTGGGAGCTCTGTGCTCTATGCTGACATCCTGCAGCTCCTGATCGCATCGTGCATCGAGAAAAACTGGATCGATGGCTGAGAGGGTTGGGGGGAGGGGGTGGCAGGCTGTATACATCCATATGCTCTGGTTGCATGTTATTTGGGCGCAGGGAGAAGCCGAAAAATGGATCTCCGTGCGCTAAGTAATCTCTGAGAATATACAAAATATATTCCCTTACTGATTGTTCCTTTGCCGCGTAATTTGGGGTCCAGTCATTGCCGGTACCCGAATTACAGTAATTTCATGGTGATTTGTGCTGAGTAGCTACAGCCATAATTAATATTAAGGCCTATGGTAGCTCCAAATCAGGAGCTGCGCTGAGCAGGGGGCACCAGAATGAACTGACTCACTGCTGTACATGCGCTGGATTGTCCCCAGAGGTGGTCGTTATCAGCCACCACAGCTAACTTTCATCTAGCGCAGGGATGAACCACATGCTGTGGACCACGGGCCACATACTTTACATTCCAACCCCCCTCCTTCTCTTAAGAAGTTGCCAACGGGCAGCGGAGGACTTGAAACTCACCTTCAATCACCACTTCCCATCTTTATGGCAACAGGATGCCACATGGCGTGACGTCAGGACGTGCCAACATATTCATCATTATATCATGTGACATCCTGTTGCTATGGAGACACGACACAGAAAGCAGCGATTTAAGGTGAGTTTCAAGTTCCCCGCCACCTGCTTGCAACTCTGCAGGGAGGTAGGGGGGAAGGAGAGGAATCCATCCACCTTTTGGCGGGCCAGTGTAACAGCGCACAAGGGCTGGTTCTGGCCATAGTTTGCCCAGCGCTGATCTAGCTTGAATACAGAGCTTAAGGGAAACCTGAGACGGGGAGAGAAAAAATGTATACATACCTGAGGATTCTTCTGGCCTGATCACTCCCTCGCCATCCCCCACCCAGATCCTCCGCAATTCCTCCCACAAAATCCTCCAATCTAAAGCGTACTGACCATGCGCAGCCCGGCCACACGCACCCAGATCCTCCGCAATTCCTCACACAAAATCCTTCAATCTAAAGCGTACTGACCATGCGCAGCCCGGCCACACGCACCCAGATCCTCCGCAATTCCTCACACAAAATCCTCCAGTCTAAAGCGTACTGACCATGCGCAGCCCAGCCACACGCACCCAGATCCTCCGCAATTCCTCACACAAAATCCTCCAGTCTAAAGCGTACTGACCATGCGCAGCCCGGCCACACGCACCCAAATCCTCCGCAATTCCTCACACAAAATCCTCCAGTCTAAAGCGTACTGACCATGCGCAGCCCGGCCACATGCACCCAGATCCTCCGCAATTCCTCACACAAAATCCTCCAATCTAAAGCGTACTGACCATGCGCAGCCCGGCCACATGCACCCAGATCCTCCGCAATTCCTCACACAAAATCCTCCAATCTAAAGCGTACTGACCATGCGCAGCCCGGCCACACGCACCCAGATCCTCCGCAATTCCTCACACAAAATCCTCCAATCTAAAGCGTACTGACCATGCGCAGCCCGGGCACACGCACCCAGATCCTCCGCAATTCCTCACACAAAATCCTCCAGTCTAAAGCGTACTGACCATGCGCAGCCCGGCCACACGCACCCAGATCCTCCGCAATTCCTCACACAAAATCCTTCAATCTAAAGCGTACTGACCATGCGCAGCCCGGCCACACGCACCCAGATCCTCCGCAATTCCTCACACAAAATCCTCCAGTCTAAAGCGTACTGACCATGCGCAGCCCGGCCACACGCACCCAGATCCTCCGCAATTCCTCACACAAAATCCTTCAATCTAAAGCGTACTGACCATGCGCAGCCCGGCCACACGCACCCAGATCCTCCGCAATTCCTCACACAAAATCCTCCAATCTAAAGCGTACTGACCATGCGCAGCCCGGCCACACGCACCCAGATCCTCCGCAATTCCTCACACAAAATCCTCCAATCTAAAGCGTACTGACCATGCGCAGCCCGGCCACACGCACCCAGATCCTCCGCAATTCCTCACACAAAATCCTCCAATCTAAAGCGTACTGACCATGCGCAGCCCGGCCACACGCACCCAGATCCTCCGCAATTCCTCACACAAAATCCTCCAGTCTAAAGCGTACTGACCATGCGCAGCCCGGCCACACGCACCCAGATCCTCCGCAATTCCTCACACAAAATACTCCAATCTAAAGCGTACTGACCATGCGCAGCCCGGCCACACGCACCCAGATCCTCCGCAATTCCTCACACAAAATCCTCCAGTGTAAAGCGTACTGACCATGCGCAGCCTGGCCACACGCACCCAGATCCTCCGCAATTCCTCACACAAAATCCTCCAGTCTAAAGCGTACTGACCATGCGCAGCCCGGCCACACGCACCCAGATCCTCCGCAATTCCTCACACAAAATCCTCCAATCTAAAGCGTACTGACCATGCGCAGCCCGGCCACACGCACCCAGATCCTCCGCAATTTCTCACATAAAATCTTCCAGTCTAAAGCGTACTGACCATGAGCAGCCCAGCCACACGCACTCCCCCATCGCGCTTCTGTCACCAGGAGCGTTCTACACCTGCTACGGGAGCACGACAGGGGAGTGGAGGACTTTCCAAGGTAAATTGCGGAGGATCCAGATGGCGCAGGAGAGGAAGTGATCAGCCTGGCGGGGATATTTATTTCTTCTCCCGTCTCAGGTACATTTTAAGAGACAACTGAAGTGAAAAGAATATGGAGCCTGCCATGTTTATAACCTTTTAAACAATATTAGTTGCCTGGCAGCCCTGATCTACATGCTTGTTCAGGGTTTACGGCTAAAAAGGGTATTGGAGACAGAGGATAAGCAGAATAGCCAGGTAATTGGTTTTACTGAAACGGAAATAAATATGGCAGCCTCCATATAACTCTCACTTCAGCTGTTCTTTTAGTAGCAAGAACATGAGGAAGAAAGAACCCTTTCTTTACCCTATGTAACTCTCCTTCCATTCAATCCATAAAAACTCCTTTAATAGAAAAAGAAAAAACCTCAGAAACCATCAGACCTCAGAATATTACACACTTTTCTTTCCAAGTGGTTCTTTATTATAATCCAGCCTATTACAAGATGCTGACAGAAGACTGGCTTTATGAGAACCACGCTGAGATGTCTCTACATTGTCAGGCTGTCCTTCTACAGAACGGATCCTCAAGTCATTCCGCAAAACATATTTCCCTGATAAAAGAAAACACATTCTTCTACTTTCTCACCAGTGATGAAAAAAGCTCATTGTTAACTGCATATGTACCAGCTCTGAAAGACCTTTTACCTAACGGAGAATAGGGTAATACTTAATTTATAGAGGATTCTATTTTACCCAGGTGGTCCTTAGAGTGAACCTGACCACTGTCTGTCTCCTCTTCTGAGCCAGGGTTATCTAGCTGCCTTTAGCTTGTGTCTGTGATGTTGTATTCCTTGTTGTTTTATGTACTCTGATTTAAAGTGTACCTGTAACATTTAGGCCTTTTGCAAACATGTGCGCTGCATCGCCCCACAGTACGCTTCCCCGGAGCTAAGATCCCCGACGACTCCCGCGCAAAGTACCGTAATCGTTTGAAGTCTTGTTTGCTCCTGGCATGTGCGTTGCGTGACTTCATGCACACCCGCCGGCAGGAAGAGGCGTAGCTGACGACCGCCATCAAGGGGACGTTGCAGGACCCGTCGGGTGGTTAGTACATAACTTTAGAATGTTCAATACCCTCCCTCTACCCCAGCATCTACTTCCTTATAAGCCTTATCCCCTCATTGCTGGTCAGTGTTCTTATCAGAATGATCTCCTGCAGCAGGGCTGACAAAACCAAAGTTCCTGTGAATCTTCTGACCTGCTGCTGTGTACAGTGAGCCTGCAGAGAGCAATGTACGGGCAGCGCAGGCTGTAAATCTTACTATGCCTATATAGCAGTTCTTGGGAGGCTCACTGTACTCCAATACAGGTGAGAAAATGCACAGGTCCTTTACTTTTGTAAGCCCTGCTGCAGGAGATAAGAACACAGACCAATGTGATGATCTCTGCCCCTGCCTGCCTGCCACCCTAAGTACAGTGCCCCCACTCACTCCGTTCTGCTTTCTGTGTCACCCTGCGGAGCTACAGCTTCACACACTCCTCTCCTCTCACAGCCCTATCAGCCCCAGCAGCACGCAGGCACGGCTCTATGGCCAATCAGGAGGGGATGCGAGCAGCCTTACCGGGATGACGACAGAAGCTGGCAGCAGGGAGATGGAAGGGACAGAGACAGAGTCCTCTCCCTCTGCTATACGGCTGCTGGGCTGACTGGGAGGGAGGGTGATTTGCTGACTGATGTGCCCCCTGTGAGGTGAATCACAAAGGGCGCCTATGGCAGGAGCCATATGTGCACGGCTCCAGATACGCTCCAGAGAGTCGATGCAACATTTCTATTGTAACATCTTTTAAAAATTGTTTGTGGTGTATTGACAATTTTTATACTCAATTGCTCTAAGGTCATCAAGTTAGTTGCTAAAGCGATCGCAATATATATCAAATGACTATTAAAAACAATTCTTCTGATAATTGTATAGTGTATGGGTAGCTTAAAGATAGTCTGAAGCGTTTTTTGTTATCTCTTTATGTTGAGCAGTCATCTTCAGCATAAAGATCCAAGCCGATTCGCTGCATCCCCGCGGCAGAACAAGGTATTTATGCTCTTGAAATTCCCTAGCAAGATTCTGCAATTGCAGAATTTTGCTTCCTGGAAAAGGCAGAGCTGTGCGCTGTAACGCTGACTCTTCTAGAGTCAATCTCCGCCTCTCCCCGCCCCTCTCAGTCTTCTTTCACTGAGAGGGGTGGGGAGAGGCGGAGATTGACTGGATAAGAGGCATAGCTACAGCGCACAGCTCTGCCTCTCCCAGGCAGCAACATCTTCAAAAGTCGTGGAATTTTTGCCCGGGTATTTCAGGGGCATAAATACCTTGTTCTTCCTCAGGGATGCGCGAATCAGCTTGGATCTTAATGCTGAAGATGGTTGCTCAATAAAAAGAGATAAAAATGACCGTATAACGACATATAGTACAATGCAGTTGTTCTTTCAGGATACCCACTGTTACGTTAAATATTCTGATCAGAAACACTCCCTATAGCTATATATTGCTGTATATTGCTATGTAACCTCATCCTCCAACTGAGGCTTAGCCTAGGCTGTTTATTATGTGAATCTTTTCTACTGGCTTTAGAGGTCTCAGTAAATGAACATTCCACAGATATCACCTGCCAGTACTAAAGATATTGCTACCTGTGATACATTTCAGAATGTAAATCAGGAAGAGGAAAGCTTTTACAATGACAAACACTGACTAAGGAATCTATAAATTAAAATTGTGTCAAAAATAATAAGCAATTTTATTAATGTTAATTTCACTACAGTTCCTCTTTATCCCCTAAAAGTAACCCACTGAGACACGCCTCTTCAGCATCCCCAGCGATATGCCCAGATGATAAAATCACCCTGCTTCAAGTGAACTGAGCAACATTTTTAGCACCCAGGCTATCTCAATAGCACACCAAAAATGCATTCTAACAATGTGGCTCATTACTTAAAAAAATATTCTTCCTCTTCTTTTTACACTTAAATATTTTTTTAGAGGATTTTATTGCTCTACTTCCACGGTCTGCCATCTGCAGAAAGCAGGCAGATAAGGACAGCTGTAATTATCAGTAGCAATGAGCAAACAAACGCTTTCAGCAGCAGGTGGGGAGGGAGAGATAGGACACAGTACTTCAAACAGTTTAGAGCAGGGGTCCCCAAACATTTTGGATCGGGGGCCGGGTCAACATACTTCAGACTGCAGGGGGGCCGGAGTATACATAAAATTACGTCTTTCCGGGCCAGAAAGTGAAGCATACCCAGGTGACAACCTGAAGTCCAATTGGACAACAGTGTCACCTGATGTGGAATTTGATTGGAAACCAGCGAATTACTGCTTTCTGGCTTTCATGTGGATGGGTGGTGCCAGCACTGCTATTCTATATGCGGACCACCAATATTTAAAGATGTAGCTGACCGCATCTATAAGTAATACATTTTATGTATGGGGGCCAGTAAAAAAGGCTCAGGGGGCCGCATTCGGCCCGCGGGCCTTAGTTTGAGGACCACTGGTTTAGAGAGTTACACTTGATTACATTCACACCTTCCCCTGGATAAATAAGGGCAGAGGGAAGGGGAGGTTGGAAAATGGCAGCTCCTACAGCTATTAGAAACCAGGACAAACTGCAGGAAAGAAAAAGCTGCTTGAATCCCTTTAAGTTGGTACTCGCCTTCGATTAGCATAAACTATATACAGAAAGGACATGGCAGCTGCCTGCCTTCTGAGACAATACATTCATTTTGAAGTAAATGGTTATTCCTTGAAAACTTCAAAGAGAGTTCTAAGCTGCAGCTAAATCCCAGCACAGCCCTGACACTAAGCAGAGCACCAGGCAGACTAAAAACTTTCTCACTTGTTAATGATCATGTGCAATTTACAACATATAGCTTGCTGGAGTGTGCAGGGAACACAACATTCAGCCTCACTCCCCCTGCTGTCCAGTGACTGAAATGGAGCCACACGGCAATTTTAATTATCCTCAGGCAATTGATGCCACAATGTAACGCAATTAGAGGACATTGTAGATGTCATGGATGAGTAAGACCAGCCATAGAGCACAGTGAGAGTCCTGACACTGCAATGTCTACTCCGCTTCTCATTCATGCTGCAAAAGATTAGTGGGATCCAGGGATCATGGCTCTTGCCACTGCTGCAGTAATCCTTTAAAAAGAACACCGGCTTTAGAGAAACCTATATTTCTTTTTACTTGCCTCTAATCTGGCTTCTCTGTAGACTGAAATGTCAGGGCAGAATAAACTCTGTCCTGCAGAAAACATATGACAACTGCTAAGGAACAAATACATAATGCCACTGACCAGGCTGAAAAAACGCTGCTATACGCATAGAGCAACTATTGCCATTGAGATCAAAGCAAACATGAAGTGAAAAAAAACCCTTATGATATCATAAATTGTATGAGTAGTACAGATAATGAATGTAACATTAGTGGCAAAGAAAAGAGTCTAAAACGTTTATTTTCAGTTATATAGCTTTTTTTATAGCATTGCATCATTCTGTCACAGTTGCAGTTTTAAACCACACTCTGTCTTTTAGGCTATAAAACAAAGCAGAAATAATGACCCTTTAACCACCTTGGCATTCTATTGATTGCGCCAGGGTGGCGGCACAGCGGTATTTTTTTTTTGTTAAATCATGTAGCTAGCCTAGCGCTAGCTACATGATAGACGCTGAGCAGCGGCATCCCCCCGCTCCTTCTGATCGCCTCCGGCGATCAGAGCAAACAGGAAACGGGATTTCCTGTTTGGCTCCCCCCATCGCCATGGCGACGATCGTGATGACGTCACCAATGTCATGACATCAGAGGGAATCCCGATCCACCCCTCAGCGCTGCCTGGCACTGATTGGCCAGGCTGCGCAGGGGTCTCGGGGGGGGGAGGGCGGCGTTTTACGCGTCGGGTAGCGGCGGATCAGCGACGAGCGGCGGTGATCGTACATAGCACGCAGCTAGCAAAGTGCTAGCTGCGTGTTTAAAAAAACTTACGAAAATCGGCCCAACAGGGCCTGAGAAATCCACCACGGCGGTAATGGACGAGCTGAGCTCATCATTACCGCCAAGGTGGTTAAACCTTCCAGCAGTAAAACCTTATCTCAAGCTGTCTCTCACTGAATCTTGGCTGTTTAAGTGTTTCAGAAAGCAGGACTGTATTCGACCCAATTAGTCAAATAGCTGAGAGAAGCTCTTTTTTTTTAACTCTTCCTGTATTGGAAAACGACATAAGACTCTTTTCTTTGTTATAAATGTGTATGCTATCTGTATGTATTACAGCCACACTGCAAGCTATTCTAGAGCCAGATGAGTGCTGCTCTGTCACAATCCTATCTTTCCTCTGCAAGCTGCCCATACTTCTCATCCCCCCCCCCCCCCTTCCTATTTAGTAAGGAGAAGCAGGCCTTCTTGTGAGTAATTCTTAAGCTAATCATTCTAACCTATCTACACTAACACATCATGCATTCGCCTAATTGCACACTCTGCTTTTATAACCGATATAATGTGTAAAATTACCTTAGTTCTTGAGAACATGGAATTATAAATGCTAATGCCATTGACTGCCTCCTTGAAGTGCAGCTAAGAGGGTCTTATCCCCAGCGAGCGGAGATCTCCCACAGAGTAGCAGCGGGGGCGCTGCATACATTGACTTCTTTCAGTATACATTGTGCACATGAGTATACTGGAAGCTGCTGGTCACATTGCAGCACTGCAGACACTCCATTCCCTGGAATTTCATATATAAAAACTTATATATAACTTCACAGAGCAGTGTCTGAGGACTCTCCACTATATTACTGAATCCCAAGAAAACATGTTTGCATTTTACTGGCAAAAGATGACAATAATGATGCAAAAGGTACCTAAACACACTAAACTTTCAGTGCCATCATTTTGGGTGAAAGCAGTGGCGTAGCTAAGGAGCTTTGGGCCCCGATGCAAGTTTTACAATGGGCCCCCCTAAGCACTCTATACATAACAATTGATACGGCGCACCAAAACCTGCCAATGGCAACTACAGTGTCAGAGGTGCAAGAAGGGGATGGGGAGCAGTTTGTTAGTGATTACCATTATTCAAAGTATCTATAGAAGTGATTATTATGAGCACAGGACCAATAGAGAGATAATAATGTAGTTGAGGGATGGCCCTTCGGGGCCCCTCTGGCCCAAGGGTCCCGATGCGGTTGCTACCTCTGCACCCCCTATTGCTACGCCCCTGGGTGAAAGTCTGGCGTGAGTACAGCTGTCACCTCAGGACCATGATTATCCCTCTGGAGGGCCCTTTTCCACTAGCGGCGATTGCGATGCTGAATCGCAAAATCGCAAACCGCTAGTGATTTTTTTTATCGCTACGGTTAGCATTTTAACATAGGAATCGCGGTAGGTAATTTTTTACTCAAACGCGCCGCAAATCGATTTTTCCCGTGATTTTGCTATGCAGTGCATTGCATAGCAAAATCGCGAATGCAATCACAGGGGCAGGGGCAGCTTCCCCTATTGTTACGCCAGTGGTAGGGATTAGATTGTGAGCCCCTCTGAGGGACAGTTAGTGACAAGACAATATACTCTATGTACAGCGCTGATAGATAGATAGATAGATAGATAGATAGATAGATAGATAGATGAGTAGGATGTATGGATGATAGAATGGTAGATAGAGAGAGAGAGAGAGAAAGATATAGGATAGATTTTCCTTTTTGTGTGATTTAGGTATTATGAAATGTATGCATTGCTACTTTCAGTGGTATTTTGTCTGCCTGGAACATAAGGACTATTCAGTCTATGTTATTCTCCATTCCAGCTTGAACATTCATGCTGCATATTTGCACTGAATGTATTAGGCTGTCATAATACACAGTGAGAGTTATTCGTACAGTATTTGCACAGCTAATAAACAATACAAGTAAATATGACAGCAAACATTGGCATTGTCAGGAGGACACTATGCAACATTTGCTGTACAAACATGCAGGCAGTGAATGCTGTGCTGGTTTTCAGCAACAGTGCACTTCTGAGGGACTCTCCTGTGTTTGTATAATGCTGCTGAGAGTCAGTTGCTCAGGCATTAGCTATGTGCGGAATGCAGTGTGCAGAGAGCAGAGCTCACAGCTAATACTGCAGGAATATTATTCCATCTAATAGAGTCCTCTTAACAAGGCACTGTAGTGACATACTGTAGATACTCGTCTCCAGCTCCTAATGCGCAGCAGGCGTGGATGCGCGCATCCGCAACCTCTCCCCTGCAGCAGTGTGGTAGTACTCTGATCAGTGGCATCAATGAGATGAGAGGTCATTGATAAACTGAAAGTGAAAGCACACACGGTAAACTTCTTGTGTACTGTTTACAGTAACACACACAATTGCTCACTCCCAGCTTTCCTACCTTTATATGGTCAGCAGATGCCTGTCAGCCAGGTGCACAGTTATACAACCTTTGCCTGCCGTACCAAATCTAGCAGGAATTGCATAAATTAGGCAGCATTCAGGTGGGAGGCTTCGGTTGGACGTAATCATAGATTATGTCGCTATCAGGACCGCCCCGTGCAGGCATCCCTCCCACTGGAGTCGTTCCCTGTTCACAGTACACAGGAATAAACTGGGGGCACCTAGTGGACAAATAGTAAAATTACACCCTACATACATTATATCCAATAAAAATATATGAATTCCTCATTAAAATTAGCCACTTACCTCCCCCACTCTACCATAGTTACCAAAAAGAAATCCCCAAAAAATGTGTATATTTAAAAAAAAGAAGACATTTAAAAAATACATAAATATTTACCTTAGAGACTAAACGTTTTTAATATGTATGTCATTAAGGGTACCTTATTATTTTTTGCAAATAATGGTTTAGAATAAGTAATGGATGCAAAACTGAAAAAATACACCTTTATTTCCAAATAAAATATTGTTGCCATACATTGTACTATGGACTTATTGTAAACATTGTAATAATTTGGACAAATAAAATGTGTGGGTTTTATCCAGTATCATGTTTTATTTTAAAACTATAGTGGCTGAAAACTGAGCAATAATGATTTTTTTTCCCATTTTTTTTCTAAGTGTTCCTGTTAAAAAGAATTTAGACTAAAATAATTCACAGCAAAATGTACCACCCAAAGAGAGCCCAATTGGTGGTGAAAAAAACAAGATACAGATCATTTTACTGTGATAAGTATTGATAAAGTTATTGGAGAATGAATGGAAGGAGCGCTGAAAGGTGAAAATTACTCTGGTCCATCAGAGGAAAAAAATGTCCTCAGTGGTGAATAGAGATGGCCCGAACCTCCGATTTTAGGTTCGCGAACCTCCGCAAACGTTTGTGAACTTGCGAAATTTCGCAATCCGCAATAGACTTCAATGGGGAGGCGAACTTTGAAAGCTAGAAACATTTATCCTGGCCACAAAAGTGACGAAAAGGTGTTTCAAGGGGTCTAACATCTGAGTTTTTGCATGGATGAGTGGGATAGATGCCAAAAGTCCTGGGGAAAAATTTGGATTTGAGGCAAAGCAGCGTTTTAAAGGCAAAAATCACACTGCATGCTAAATTGCAGGCATAAAACGCTTTAAAACATCTTGCAGGTGTATACATCAGGGAGTGTAATTAGAATACTGTTTCACACTGACACACCAAACTCACTGTGTAACGCACCGCAAAAAGCAGTTTGTGTAGAGTGCAGGCCATGTAGAGTGCAGGCCATGGCGGTTTTCAAGCCCATATGGTCGCCAGGCTGAGGTAGCTCAATGACAGAACAACAGTGATTGTCCAGCTGATCGAATTTGGTCTGTCCACAGTGAAGCAACAACCCCACCTTCCCCCCCCCCCCCGGCCCCCGAGACACTCATATAGCCGGCGGTCAGTGATTCATTGTGATGCGCAAGCCTCTTCATCACGGCAAGGTAACAATCACGAAGGGGAATTGACACATGTACATGCCTTTTGTTTTGTTGTGGCAGCCGCAGTGCAGCCAGAACAATTAGGCAGGCATGTACACGCACCAGAAAAATTGTTATAGCTGCCGCTGCCTTAAAAATTCAGGAATCCGTCTGGAGTCCTGGTGGACCCTGTTGGTGATGGCGGAGAAGGCAGTCAAGCGGCCTGCAGGCAGAGATGCTGTGTGGGGACCGACTTAGTCTTGGGGCAGGCAGTCACATGGTGTGCAGGCAGAGATGCTGTGTGGGGACTGACTTAGTCTTCGGGCAGGCATGAGCGTGCTTTGCAGACCAGGGATCCGTGGTCAGATGGACCGTTGACCCAATGCTGTGTGCCAGAGATGTCACCACTTGCCTTTCAACATCACGGTACAGTTTAGGTATCACCTTTTTTGAGAAAATATTGTGGCCTGGTATCTTCCACTGCGGTGTGTGGCTTTGCTTTTGTGTGCTGCTTTTTCTCAGGTGGTCATCCCATTGCAGTTTGTGCTTTGTAATCATGTGCCTTCATAAGGTAGTTGTCCCTACCTTATGAAGGCACATGACAAGGTCTTGGTCTTTCCACGGCTCAATTTTTGGTGACAGAGTGTACAGGTGGCATTGCTCTCATCTGAGGCAGACACACAAAAAAATTTCCACACCGCTGAGCCCTGGGGTGATGGCACTTTGGTGGTGGCAGCCGACTGAGTGTTAAGTGGGATGGCAGAATCAGAGCAGGAGGAGGAAGATATGTCACGTTTCCATACGGAAGCTGAGAAAGATGAGGTGTTCTATGTTATATAGTCAACTACGTCCTGACAATATTGGGTTGATGGCACGTGCCTTCTTCTGAACACAGTACTTTGGTCGAGGGCCGCACAAAATCACGACAACACGACCTCGAACAGACCTGCCAGGTGGCCTGCCTCTGGCTCTGCCTTTTGTTTTGTCCATATTGGGGGGATGAAGTGAAAGGTGTGCACTGACTTGACTAATACAATGTACGGTTACACAGGTGCAGTGAACATGTATGCAGTGACTGCTGGTACAACAATGTGCGGTTACACAGGTGCATAAATATGCTGCCTGTCTCACACACACACACACACACACACACACACACACACACACACACACACACACACACACACACACACACACACACACACACACACACACACAGGTACCCTGAACAGGTGCAGTGGCTGGTGGTATTAACAATGCGTGCACTCACGTAGGTATAGGTAGATAGGTGCACTGAACAGTGAACAGGTGCAGTGATTGGGATTACAAATGTGCAGCTGCCTGTCACACACACAGGTAGTCACTGAATATGCTGGACCTGGCAGTGGCACAGTAGAAATTAAGGTGCCAGCTGCGACTGACTGACAGGGCTGTATATAATGCAAGTGGGTCACACAAAAAAAAAAAAATAGATCACAAGAACAAGATTAGCTCTCAAATGATGATGCTGTTGAGGGGTGCTTTTTTAGCAATAAGAATCAGTAAGGAGCAAGCTAACAAGCCTACAAGAGCCTAACTAAGCTTTCCCTATAGCTCTCTCTGCAGCAGCTTTCCCTTCTCTAATTACTGCAGGCACAAGAGTGAGTCCAATGCCTGATGCTGCTTGCCTTTTATAAGGGGGGGGGGGGCTCCAGGAGGGAGTGTAGCCTGATTGGCTACAATGTGTCTGCTGACTGCGATGTAGAGGGTCAAAGTTGACCCTAATGATGCATTATGGAGGCAAATCGAACTTCCGCAAAAGTTCGCGGTTCTCCGTGATCGCACACCACGGAAGTTCGCCGGAAACCGTTCGACGGCGTACAGTTCGGGCCATCTCTGGTGAAGTGGTTGAAGTGTCACATGACCTACATGTGGTCATTGTGGTGGAAAGGGGGAAAAATCCTATGAAACTCAATATTGGATAAGTATACAATATTTTTTTTTTTTTTTTACTATTCTCAGTCAGCATTCTAAAATCTTCTGCAGATCATAGGAGAATATTGAGCAATTTATTTATATCATAAGACTTTAATAGTACACTTGAAGGTCTGGTGATTTGTTTTGCAGAGACTACGTAACACGCACATGCGGTCTACACCTTCGTAGTTGCTTCTTGGTTTATACTCGTCACCTGCCTAAAGATTTACAGAAGACTTATAAAAGTGATGTCATAGAAATTTATACCATCTGTGCTATGGGGATACTTGTGTCTTATAACTTGTTATGTATAATATTATGGTTTATATCGCATTACCTTACAAATTTACATGATGTCACTCGTTATTGGTTGTATACAGGGGAATTTATTCCTAAGATCCCCATTAACCTTCTGTAAAAATTAGACTTCAGTCCCACCACCAATACATTTCATGCTTTCGTCTCCTTAACCGGATTTATTGTTTAATAGTGGCTCAGACACTTTTTACTGTTATTTTTCTAAATCAATTAAAGTTAGATTTTTCTATTATAGTTATGGCCTGTGACTTTTGCTTTTAAAGGGGAACTGTTACGACATATAGTAGAATGCAGTAAATTAATCAGGATACCCACTTTTATGTTAAAGGACCTCTGTTGCGAAAATCTTAAAATTTAAAATACATGTAAACACATACAAGTAAGAATTATATTTCTTCCAGAGTAAAATAAGCCATAAATTACTTTTCTCCTATGTTGGGTAACTTGGGTAATGCTGAGTGCCGGTGTCGATTAGCCTCGGAAGAAGCACTGCCATGCAAAACGGCCATTAGGAGACACGTTTGCACCATCTACCTCACGGTAGGACCTTTTATGTTATATGCAGTCACGGAAATGGAGCATGTTTTGCCATATTTGTGTCCTGTGCTGAATAAACATACAATTGCACTGTAGTGCCAGACTTATATCCTCCTTTTGCACTAATGGACTACACTTTTGATATCCTGTGCATAGCGACTGCTGAATCAGTAGAGAGTCGAGGCATAGCTGAAATATCAGCATTGAACTGGTCCATGGGTTGTAAACAAACTCTACATGTAATTTTTAAGGCCTGTACCCACTGATTTTTTAGAAACTTTTTCAGACAACCGGCAATTTTTTGAGCAACAAGTGATCATTTTCTCGATCTTACAATGTGGGTACAGGCGTGCGATTACACAAATGACATTTGGCAACACGGGGGGACGACCGTTACAGCGGATCAGATCTTTCTTTACATTCCCAACAACTCCGCACAAAGTACCAGCCCTCACATGACATCGCATATACCACTGTCAGGAAAATGGCTTGGGGAGCGCTCATCGTCATAGGATGTCGCTGGGATCCATATTCTTGCCTCGTGAGGCAAGTATTCCACTTAGTTTTGGCTGCAGTAATGTGTGGGAAACCACAGCAAACCACATATCACAGGTACTCTTTATAAGACTTGCAGAAAATAGGAAAAGGTTTGAGGGCTCGTTTCCACTATCGCGAATCTGCATGCGTCCAACGCATGCAGATCCGCACATGTAATACAAGTGGATGGGCCTGTTTCCACTGTAGCGTTGTTGAGGTGCGTTTTTTTCAGCGTGAAAAAAACGCACAAAAGAGCCAACGATTTCGCCTGCGTCGGGAATCCGTGCGAATCGCCGCTAATGTATTTAATAGTAAAAACGCATGCGTTTGTTACATGCGTTTTTACCCGCGATTTCGCGTGCGATTTCGCACCTTTTTCAATTTTATTTAGCCCTGGCAGTGTCATGGTTAATTTCGCATGGCACCCTGCCATGCGAAATCGCAGGCGAAATCGCGGGTAAAAACGCATGTGGAAACGCATCCGCATGCGTTTTTACAAGCGTCGGAATGCGGCCGAAATCGCGTCGCAACAGTGGGAACGAGCCCTAAAGGACCACTATCAGAAAAATGCAAAATGTAAAATACATAGATATAAGATGTACGTGCTTCCCACACTAATGCCTCATTCACACCTAAAAAGGAAAAACGCAAGCATTTTGCGTATTTGTGCGTTTTTTTTTTTTGCCCCTCCCGCCACTCCACTGCACGCTGCGTTTTTGCCAGAGCGATTTTGAGATTCACTCCCTGACGCAAGTCAGGAAGTAAACTCTTTGACCCGGAAAAGAATAAATACGATGCATTCATTCTAAAAAAGCGTAAACGCAATTGCCGCATATAGCATTTTTGTGAGCTTTTAGCGCTCTTCCTATAACTTCCATTATACGAAAATCGCCCCAAAAATGGTACAGGCACCGCTTTGCTGAACGCACAGCACACGAACCACGCTGATATGAACCTTCTCATAGAGACTCATTGCAAAGCATTTTGTGGGCGATTTTAAAAATTGCCAGGGGTTGAAAAAAGGCTGAAAACGCCCCTAGTGTGAATGAGCCCTAAGGGCTAAGGACTCCACACTTTATTCCCATCCTTTAAATTGATATATTTCCTATTTTTAAATGTTAATATGAAGGAAAGTGAACCAGGACAGAAAGGACCAGTGTGGGTTGAATTGTAAAACAACATCATTTTCTTATGAAATCTTTATGGTATGCATGACTGGGGGGGGTGTCAGGGGCGTGATTAGAGATTTGGCTTAAGTGTCCCTCTTTCTTATCTCAAAAAGTTGGGAGGCATGTATGTAGTTGTAGGCAAATAACCTGATAGACATACAGACTGGTGACAGCGCTCATGGATGCATCCGATTACAAGCCTACAGAGGCAATGCACAGACCCTCTGGAACTAAATACACGCCCTGAATGCAAAGCAGATGCAAATTGTGTACTAATTTTAATCTAAAGCTTTTGAAGTGATTTTGAAGCAGCGAATGCAGTTGGCCACTAGTATACTTACATCTATGCAAAAAAATCATTCAGGTATGAGTTTTGAAAGCGCTGCCATTCCTCCTGCTGTATGAAATAACCTGACAGCTCTGACACTTTTTGGACTAGTCCATCGCCTCACAGGGGAATTGTCAGGGTTTTCTTTATTTTCAAAAGCACTTACTGAAACGCCACATACAGCCATCTGATTATGCTTTTATCTCTGTCATTTTCAGTGTGATACTCTTGTTGTTTATTGCCTGATGAAGCGGGATACGCCTGCGAAACGTGTTGCCAGTTGTTTAGGCGTATGTGAATAAACTTGTTACCACTTTAAATCGACAGCATCGTGTCTGTTTTGGGTTGGCTGTTCCACCACAGCCTCCCGAATACTTTTAACAATTTTAGTGAATTTTTTATCCTTTTGGTGCCTCTGTGACAGAATAATGCAAAGTTATGAAAAAAAAAGCTATATAACTGAAAATCAAAATATGAGACTCTTTTCTTTGCTGCTAATGTTCTATTTGTTATCCATACTACACATAGAGATGAGCGTAATGACTTAATTACGATTTCGCGAAATTTCGCGTAATTAGTGTAATTACGATTATGGCCGTAAGTACATAATCATAATGAAATTCCGCGTAAGCGTAATTTTCGCGTAATTTTCGCATTACAGTGGGTATCGCGAAATTACGTTTGCCTTCCATGCAACCGTTTGTAAGCGTAGTTACATAACGTAATTTTGCGATAGTTCATATTACTGTAAGCGTTAATTTTCGCGTCGTTTTTCGCGTTACACATATAAAATTCGCCATGTAGTGATATTTCGCATCAAAATTCGCCATGCAGATGAAAACGCGAAAAAAAAATAAGCTAAATTTCGCGAAAATTAAGCAAACCCGAAATTACGTTATGGTTTAATGCGAAATTACGTTATGAACGAAACGCGAAATTACGCGTTGAAAATTACGCTTACGGTATTTTCAATTACGATTTTAATGGTAATTACGCTACCATAATTTCGCATCGTAATAGCAAATTTCGCATGCGTAATTATAGTAACGCGAAATTTCGAAAATTTCAGCCAACACTAACTACACATTTAATTTATTATATCATCGGGGTTTTTTACACTTCAGGTTTGCTTTAAACATACAAAGAAGGCCTATTTGGGTTCTTGTAATCTGATGTTATAGTTTATAAAAGTTTTTGGCCTAAAATTTTCAGCACATTTCTACAAAGGTTCCTTTGGGGGGTTGCAGTAATCTGATTAACAGTTGCTCGCCTTTACTGAGGAATCCGGAACACAAACCTGGAGACGGGGTCAGAAGAGACCCATAAAAAAAGCCTCAGGAATGAAGAATGAAATATTACCAGCACACACCCCGAACAGCAGAAACTGTAAATGAAGTGGGAGGGGCCTGCGAGATGTATAGGTCTGGCACGTATTATTTACTAGCCACAATCCGTTAAGTGTCATTTAACTAGTCTTCTTAAACTCAATCAAGGTGTCAGAGAGATGTAAAAGTAGTGGTGGTATGCATAAAGTCCATGGACGGGGCCAACACAAACCAATAACTTGCCTACTGACTACCTATTGTCAACAAGTTTTAAGCCAAGTATAACACTGGGATCATTATAACACTGTAAGAGAAGCCAATTATGACATTATCAACTTAGCCCTGCTTCTCTTTTATCAGTCCTTATATTGTTATGGCTAAACTAGCGTAGCTGATCAGTCTCACGTGTGCCAGCTAAAAAACATCGACTGGAGTTAATAAAATCCCAAACTTTCCAGAACTACTAGCTCTAATAGTGGATAAGATTCTAAAACCTCACCCGGTCGGCTCATACTTTTCCACCAACTTACTACATTTGTCTCTTCCTAATCAGAGCTGGATCATCCACAAGGCAGCTTAGGCAGGTGCCTAGGGACTGGTAGGTGTTCGGGTGCCTGGCTGCCACCTGTTCGGATCCCCATTCCTCGTGTTACCTTACCAAAGAAGCCAGGTGGGATGTCACTAGGATTCCCATGGATCTGAGCTGGCACGACGCACCTCGTCTAGACTACCTGTGTCGCCCATAGACTTGCACTACCCCAAGCTTGCGGTAACACGCTGCAGCGCTCGCGTCAGATGAAACTCTTAAAGTGCACCGCAAGGGACGGCAGTACGTGTGAAAGTCTCCATAGACTTCCATTGCTTTTGCCACCCCTTGAAGTAAAATAGCGTAATGCAAAGCAGTGCTGTAGCTAGAGATCATGGGGCCCTATAGCAAAACTTTCATGAGGCCCTCAGATGTAGGCAGTCTTAAGCAATGCCACCTGCCCCGACCCTATAGATATGAGTTAACTGGGCAATTTACATTCTCATGCAATGTCCACTACACACAGTTCATGGGCACTGAGACAAAGTCAGAGGCTGGAGAAACACAAGAAAGTTAAAGAGGATCTGTAACATGAAAAGATCCCCTGGGGGGTACTCACCTCGGGTGGGGGAAGCCTCCGGATCCCAATGAGGCTTCCCACGCCGTCCTCCATCCGTCAGGGGTCTCGCTGCAGCCCTCCGTGGAGTCCGTGCAGCGGTGACATCAATATTTACCTTCCCGGCTCCTGCGCAGGAGATCTCTGACGACTGTCGGCTCCGAACTACACGGAAATACCCGATCGCCGTCGGATCTGCTCTACTGCGCAGGCGCAAGTTTCCTGCGCCTGCGCAGTAGAGCGGACCCGAATGAGATCGGGTATTTCCGTGTAGTTCGGAGAGGAAAGCCGCCACAGCGCCCCCGCTGGAGCCAGCAAAGGTAAATATTGAACTGACAGTCGGCACAGTCGCCGGCTGTTCGGAGGGCTGCGGCGAGACCCCCGTGGGACAGAGGACGGCGTGGGAAGCCTCATTAGGATCCTGAGGCTTCCCCCACCCGAGGTGAGTACCCCCCAGGGGATCTTTTTAATGTTACAGAGTCTCTTTAATGGTGAATACATCACGTATCACCTGGGCCCCCTCATCTCCAGGGCCCCATAGCAGCTGCTACGGCTATTGCTACGCCCCTGGCGCAATGCACTTTTACCTTGCTAGTGTAAAGGGGGCCTAATAATAATTTTTAAAAACCACAGTGATGTTTGGATTTCTAAATAGAAATATTTATGTGTTTATACAGTTGCAACTCATTATTTACAGTATTTGAACATATCATTTACCTCTTTTCTTTTACACACAGAAGCATGTCTTTCAATACATTGCCAATGTTTTGTATAAACAATAACGGTGTGACTTTTCAAAGACACTTATTATGTGTAAATGATTAATAAAGTATTTGTTACAGGGCTTACTCATGGATGTGATGCCTGAACAGCATCAATAAAGCACAAAGTAAATGTACTTATTTATCTGCACCCACGCATGCAGTCTAAGCCTTCACACAGCTATAGCACTTACTAGGCATTCGCACAAGCATGTGTGTCACATATGCGCTGACATCAGGTCACTCAGTATTGCAAGTAAGCAACTTTTATTTTCTTAAAGTCATTATGGGGATTAACAGTAAGTTGAAGCAGGGTGATGCATGGTAATGCACATGCAGAAGTGAGACACTATTAATTTCTATGGAGATTAAAGAGACTCTGAAGCGAGTCTGAAAGCATGTCATTACTGTAAAGCACTATAGATAGTGCTAAACCGCCGCATCCCCGCGGCAAAACGAGGGGTTTATACCCGCCAAATCCTCTCTGCTAGGCCTGGGGAGCGCTTCCTGATGAGGCAGAGCTTAGCGCTGTAGCTCCGCCTCTTAGAACGTCAATCCCGGCTGATCACCACCTCTCCCCACCCCTCTCAATCTGCCTTCACTGATATGGACGGGGAGAGGCGGAGATCCG